>NW_011897853.1:0-1134 GCF_000151845.1 Pteropus vampyrus | reverse complement strand
CAAAGAGGAACGTGTTTCAGCTCCGGCACAGAGCACGGCAGCGGGGACACCACACGCGCGGCGCTGGAGAGAGAGGCCGCGCCCAGCCCACACTGCCCGCAGCTCCCAGAGCCACGGCTGCAGACCCAGTGGCCCTGCTCTGCACGGAGCTCCACCTCCTGTCACCGGACACGGTGACCGGCGTGGCTCTCCCCCAGACAGCTACGGCACGGGCTGGCACAGTTCCCCGTGGGCCGCGTGGAGCTCCACACAGGAGTCACGGCCTCCCTAGGAAAGCGAACGTCCCCTCTGCGCTTGGGAGACACCTGACTGCCAGAGAGAGACGAAGTTCTCTGCTCTTCCTTCCTGTCCCTGTCAGGGAGGACTGGCACACCAGAGTGCTCCCAGTGGGGCCACAGGTGCCCTGGCTGCCCCTCGTGCCCGTACCACCCGGCCCCACCTGCACGCACCGAGGGACTCCCCGGGGTCGCTGCAGCGTCCCCCAGGCACGGGGAGCCAGGAGGACAGTGCAGCTCCGTCAGGGTCCCCTCCTCCCCTGGCCTCCCCACCTGTCATTTCCAAAACACAGACTAATCTGATCTCAAGTCACAGGAGGGGACCCAGAGCGCTAGGTCGGGGTGTCCGGGTGACAGTCCCATGCCAGTGCACTACAAGTCAGCATGCCCCACCAAAAACCAGGCAGGCTGTGAGCATCCCCCAAGTCACCCTGGGAGCTAAGGCTTCAGAGAGCAAGAGCACGCAGCCTCCGGCGGGCCCTGCGGACATCTGGCCAAAAAGGAAACGCAGCACAAGCCATGGGTCCATCTGCACCGTCACTGCAGTGGCAGCCACAGATGCACGTGTGCAAGGGACACGACCTCATCAAACTGTGCCTTCACGTGTGCGCAGCCTGCCACATGCCAACACCACCTCCAAGAGCAGGGAGCACAGCGACAGACCGTGAGGCTCCTCCCCGGCCATGCGGCTCTCCCCTTCCCTCCCCCGCAGCCGGGCAGGCTGAGCACCCTGGCACATCCTCACCTCTAGTCACAGCCGAAGCACAGCGGGGACTCCCCTAACAGGAATCTGCCAGCAGAGCCCAAATCGAGAGCAGCGACGGGCCGCCCAGGCCTGACTGCAGGGGCAGCTCCGTGC
>NW_011897852.1:4042-5488 GCF_000151845.1 Pteropus vampyrus | reverse complement strand
AGTTTCCCAGGAGAAATAATCACTCAAGAATCCCCAATGAAGCGCAGCACGTGAAACCAGGGCTGCAGCTTCTACTGCTTGATTGTAATAAGCACTATGGTCTCAAATAGGCTAAAATCACCCATAATTTTAATTAAAAGCTGGATCAGCAAGCCAGAAATAATGCCAAATGGAGAGACGACTAATTGCCCAAATAACAATCTTGATATCTAGAAGCTGAAGATTGCTAATGAAACTCCATGAGGAATTAGATTCTAAATGTACAACAATGTCTGGTCTTAGCCTTGGCAGTGGTGACCCGCCTCTCCCTGCTCTGCAGCCCTTCTCAGTACCTAGTCTCAAAGAAGCCAAAGAAATGGTTCAGGTATGAAAAATCAGGTTTTCAATGCTCAAAACCAGGTGTTCCAGTGGCTGCAAAATGCCCTCATTAAATGCGTTGTAAGAACATTCTTTATTTTTCTATTGGAGTAAAAAAAAGGCAATTTTTAGGGTTCCTTTTGTTCCTTTTTTTTAATCCCCTCTGTTTCTTAGCACTTTGGTAGGCCTCTCTGTAGATAAGTCAGCAATTCCTCTTTCCTGAACTTGTGTGACTTCATCCCTCGTTAGTCCTCTCCCATTTCCTGAATATTAGGTAGATCCTTCCACCTCCAGCAATAACGGCCTAGCATGCAGTGGGAATGGAAGTAAAAGCAGAGTCCATTTCCCTCAGATTATCTGGTGGTAAGTGTCCAATCATAAAATAGCACTGAAACATGAGCAAAAATCTTTGATGGAAAGCAGACATGAATTGCCAAGGTTAATCTGATACATCAGGGAATTACAGTACAATTCTTCATATGAACCTTGAGCTCTGCTTAAAGATCAGACACACTCTGCCACTAACCCCCTGAATATATACATTCTAATTGCTCACAAAGGCCCAACCCAGAGCTATCATTTCACTCATTTTAGATTCTCTAGAAGTACAGTCCGTCTCTTGGGTGTACAAAAGGCATGAAAAGATTTCCTTACTGAAAAATCACTGCAACAAAAGACTGCTATGAAATGCTCTATGAAGCCAAGAAACATTGCAATCCGTTCTATTATAACACATTCAGTTATCCACTCAATAAACCACAAGAAGTATCACTCCAAGGGACAAGGTATATCCCTTCACATGAGGAAGTTTCAACAGACTCTGACCAGATCCACTCCTCCTTCCTGTACTGCTCCCCTTGAGGGTTTACTGGTTGCCATTACCTGTACAAGTGACCATTATCTTCAAAATCTTCCTGACCCCATTTTCCCTTGATGTCTTCAATAACATGATTCTTCAGGAATTTTTTAAGCAGCTGGACAGTTTGTTTGCGGGTCACTTCAGGGCCAAAGTTTTGACTGCACCTCAGCAGCTCATGTAACCAATCCACAGCTTCAGCCGCTGTGAAGCAATGTTCATAACTTTTGAAA
>NW_011897852.1:0-1538 GCF_000151845.1 Pteropus vampyrus | reverse complement strand
AAATATTGTTTTATATTAGTTTCAGTTGTACGGCATAGTGATTAGACATTTATCTAATTTACAAAGTGGTCCTCCTGCCATTAGTCTAGTACTCACGTGGCACTATACATAGTTATTATAATATTATTGATTATATTCCCTATGTTGTACTTTGAGCCCCTGAGACTATTTTGTAACTACTAATTTGTAGTTCTTAATCTCTTCACCTTTTCGTCCAGCCCCCCAAACCCCCTTCCATTTGGTAACCATCATTTTGTATTTGTTCTTTGGATAAAGTAGGCTTGCCCTTGAATTTCAGTTCTATGTTTTGTATCAGACTGAAATTTTCAGTCCTTTGCCATAGGGCTGTGAGTTCTTTTTTGCTGCTCAGGATTTTCCCCCCAGGAATTGGTGGTCTGATGTGCAACTTTTCAAAGGGACAAATGAAGTCATTCTATACCTCACTCTATACTCTATACCTCAGCTGGAGTTCACAGTTCAAATCTGACCACCTCAGTGAGCACTCAAGACAAAAGAAAGCAGAATAAAGGATCAGATTCCCACTTGAGTCCATTTTCATAACCCCTTTCCTCCATTTGTTGGTTTAGGTATGTATTTAGCTGCATTTTAGAAAGCCCCCCAAATTCCTAGGATGATACATACATATTTTGTAATCAGAAAAAGCAATAAAGATCATTTTACTTCCAATGGATGAATCCTTAGCAAAATTTATTCTTCTTAGTGGGGAAGGAAAACTGAATTCCAAGGAAGAGATATGCTGGACCTTGGCAAGGGTTACCAATGGGGCACAAGAAACAGAAGGAGTAAAGGAATTTCAAAGCCTTGTCCATCTGAGACCTGCCACAGTGGTGGAACTGGGATTTGATACAAGACCTCATGCCACTTCCCGAGCATTTTCCCAAGAGTCCATCATGAGCAGTGGACTGTCTTTGAGAATGTAGTTTAAAATGGGCTACTGATTATCAGTCTTTCAGCATCACATAAAAATAATTGGGAAATTTCTCCCTGTCTCTGTGCTCTAGGAGCCAGTGCTTCCTACCTTTCTGACCTAACTCCAACTATCTGTTCCTTAAATATACTGTTTGTTTCCACCTCACAGCCTTTGGAGTTTCCTCTGTCAGAAATGTTCTTGTCCCAGCTCTTTACAAGGCCGTCTCCATCTCACCATTCAGATCTCACTTTAAATGCTGTAAACCCAGAAAAGTCTTCCTTGACACTTGCACTATTTTATTTCCTTCATAACATTTATCTATGTGCTACAGTTGAATAAGTACACAAAAAATGCTAGTTTATTTTTTGTTGATTGATTGGTGACTATTGTAACAGTATTTATTTCTGATTTATCTACTAGGAACTTAGAGCCAAATTTGTGGCCGATTCCTAACAACTATAGAGAATATAATGGCAAGTTGTTTTATTTTTCTATCTTTTTTCTCTACTTATTCTATGGTATTATATAAATATATAACTAGCTGCCTCAGTTTCTTTTTGGAAAAGTGTACTCACTTCTTATTAGAAATAAGTTACAATCGTTACAT
>NW_011897851.1:5095-5412 GCF_000151845.1 Pteropus vampyrus | reverse complement strand
CCCAGGCTGCACTCTGTCACTCCAAGGGCCATAGCTCTGGGGCAATCAGGGGCCACGGGAGTGTCAGTCTCCAGAACATGCATGTACACACACACGTACATACACAGAGAAGAATGGCCACTGGCCCTGATGGGGACAGAGTGTTTGTTGTTCCCTGGTCTCAGAAGACTCATCTGACCTCCCTGCTCTACTGAGTCACTAATGCCAAGCTCTCTGATCCTATATTTGGCCTCAACAACATCTGATCCAAGGTGCATTGCTTGCTCCAAGGTGCCCACCCCAGGTGTCTCTGCTGACGGCATAGGGTCCCCATCTAG
>NW_011897851.1:0-1995 GCF_000151845.1 Pteropus vampyrus | reverse complement strand
TGGGCCTTAGAAAGTACTGGAACCCCAGGTGGTCATACCTTCCCACATGGCTCAGGGACCCTGGCGGCAGCCCCCACTGCTTTGCAGAAGGAAAAGCCACAAGTGGTCTGGACACCACCAGAAGGAAGCAGCCTGTGTTCCACAGTGAGTGAGACCTTCCCCTTGGAAAGAAGAATGTGGACAGCAAAGGTAATGAATGCTGGTGCTGGCCGGGGGCAGAGGAAGGCCTGGGTACCTATATGAGCCAGCAGCGGCTCAGGGCAATGCTACATTTCTCTGTTGCTCGCCCCATTCACCCCAGCACCAGAGAGAATATCAAACTCATATCCAGGACCCACATCCAGGCCCGATGAGTGGACTTGGGTTCATGCCTACAGCCCCTCCTAAGCCCTAGGCCCCAGGTGCCCCAAGCCCAGGAGGCCCCTCGGAGAGTAACCAACACCTAAAATCTAAAATTGGCCCTTATTCCCTTCTCCTCTGGTTCTGACCCTCTAATGTAGCCTCCAGGATAGATGCCAAGAACCACCTGAAAGCCATGTGTTCTGAGAAGGAGAATATCTAATTTGCCCCAAGACTACCCAGGGCAACAGATGTTATAGCCAAGATGCCCTTTGCTCTGTCCTCCACCACCTCATCCCAGCCAGGGTTCCTCACCTGAGCCCTGAGGAGACAGATGGCTCCAGCAGAAAACACCCCAGCTCTACCATGAGGACATGCTGACTTTGGGAAGCATCCTTTCCCCAGGCAGATGTGTCTCCCTCCTGCCTGCACAGATCCATATCTGGGATATGGATCTCCAAAGCTAATGCCTTGGAGACCATGCCTGGGGATCCCAAGACCCTAGCTGGCAGCACAGAGGCAGGAAAGCTGAAGAGGTTTCAAGGGACACACAGAGGCCAGCCAGCCCTCAGGTCCCTCGCTCTATCATCCTGCAGCTGTTTGCTTCTGGTAGCTGGACCCGAGCCATGGGGAAATTCATGGTAGTTACTGCCCCAAGTATGCACCTCCACGTAGCCCGTCTTAGGGCTCAAAACTCAGAGAGCTCGACCCTCTCTGCCATCTCAAGGGGCACTCGAGTGCTGGGGTTGGGTCGCAGGCCCAAACTTGCCAATGACCAGAGTCTGCAACTTCACCCAACCACGGGCTGCTGTTATTGACAAGATGATAGACACAAAGGAACCAGCGCCCTTCCTGCCATCCAAAGCTTTTGACAGAAGTCAGGTCCTGGGTTTCCAGCCTCCATCCATTCACCCATCTCATTGCGATCAGTCTCCTTCTTGCCACTCTCTCTGTTCCTACCCTGGTTAGTCTCTTACCATGTGCCCCCTTGGATCACCAATGCCTCCCACCAGCCCCCTCGCTCTGACCAAAATCCCAGACAGCCCTTTCTAAGGTGAGCACCAATAACTGGTTCCTTGCCCGGGAGGGAAGGCAGGGTAGACCCACCTCCCAGGGGAAAGTGGGGCTCACTTTTGACCCCTCGACACCCCCAGGCGCTGAGGGCTGCACAGATGTCTCTTGCTCAGCTCTCATTTCTCCTTTGGAACAGCTCAGCAAGGAGGTTACAGGCCATTTGTATAGGACAGGGAGATACCACTCTGAGATAGAGCCCTGTGTAGGTGATAGGGCTGCCTCCCACCAACCCTTCCCACCACCTCTGGCTTCAGGGCGGGGATAGGCACTCCCTGTAGAGCCTGCTTCTTGGGGAAGTGTCAAGATTACAGGGTGACAACGGAAGTGACAGATGGTGCTGAGGATAAAGTGGAGATGGGAGGGGAGAGCGACTGGCTGGGAGGAAAGCCAGGCATGCGGCTGCCATGCTGCACGCTTCTCTCCTCTCCCCCTCAGATCTCCACATACTTCCCCTGACTCTTAAGCCTCCCTCACCTCAGAGTTCAACCCTGCCCCCATGAGATCCTGACAAGAGAAACACAGGAGATAGCCGAGGCTATCTTTGCTCCAGGGTAAGCCTCCGTGTCTGGGACCCAGTAAGGA
>NW_011897850.1:1603-2869 GCF_000151845.1 Pteropus vampyrus | reverse complement strand
TGAGTTCTGTCTGATAGTGAGAAAAGATTCTCTACTTAGCTTACACAGTTAAAGTACAGGCATAAAAGCTATCTGACTCACAAAAGCTTGAGGGTAAGTTGAGCCTGAGGAAAGCTAATTTAGTAATGTGATAGAGTCAATAAGTGGTGATCAATTTTTTTTATTCAGCTTTTAGACATGTGGGTACTAAAAACAACAAAATAGCTCTAGAATGTCTTTCTACTTAGACTAGGAGGTATGTGAAATTTGTGAATTCACTTCCAGCATAATAATGATGCCATTTTGTGAGGCCTTTTATAGAGGAATTGAGATGCTACCCAGCTTTTCTAATACTTTTCATATTTTACTCCTTCCTCTGATCTGTGACTGCCTGACTGACCCCTGTTATCCTCTCAAATCTTTAATAAAGTCAGGAAAATAGTCTAAGAATAGGAAAATCTAAAGGGTTTCTTGACATACAAAACATAGAGCTGAGATATTAATAAGACTAAGTAATGTATTATGGAATTTCCTGAGATGTCTGTAAAACGAATTTACATAAAAGATTTATTCCACAATTCAGGGAATCCACTCATGTAATTGAGTTCACTTAAAAAAAAATAGTATAAACAGTTCACGTTCTAGAGTTCTTCAAATTTTGCCTTTTTTCCTTTTCCCCATTCCCGTTATATTTTCCCCTCTCCTTTTGGAAATATGTTTGTGGGAAAAGATTTCCATTAGGATATGGTAAGAACAGAAGAGTTCCATTAGCAGTTTATAAACTTTTCCAGGGAAACTATAGACCTCTATGTTGCTATACCAGAATTTAGAGTGATAAAAACAGGAATCGAATATCTTATTTGAAGCTGAACCACTTTCTTGATATGGAAGGCTAGTAAAAATGAAAGCCATTCATTTTCTAAAAAGTTGAGGCAAGATTAAATTTCAAGGAGACCCTACACTAAAACTCTGAGTACACTTCCTTATCAAAAATCAGTTTACCTCAAGATGGCAACAGTAGATCAGTAGATCAGTAGATGCTAATAAAAACTTCTGTAAGGTCTTTTTTGAATCTTAGCTTTTGCAAGACATAAAAATTTACCTTGGTTAATGAGGATTTATTTGAAAAATTTTCCTAGATGGAAGGCTTGTTATAGAATACCCGGAGATAGGTAAGAATAATGAAACAAGATATCAGCAATCTGGATTGGCTTTTCTCCCTAGGCTCATCTTAATCATATTTCTCTCTCTATTTCCACCCTCCACCCCACCCCACCCCACCCCACC
>NW_011897850.1:0-268 GCF_000151845.1 Pteropus vampyrus | reverse complement strand
TCCACCCCACCCCACCCCACCCCACCCCACCAAGTTTAGGAGACTTAGAGACAGAGCTTATCTTTAGCTACCACAGTATGGAGAGTAATAGCAAAGACAATTGGACCTGGTTGGTTTTGAATCCAGATTCCACCACTTGCTAGCTATGTATTCTTTCTAACTTATTTAATATTGGCCTCAATTTCCTCTAAAATGAAGATAACAGTACCTACTTCATGGATTCTTGGGAAGATAAAATGAGCTAATATATGAAAAACAATCAGTTCCT
>NW_011897849.1:3858-6494 GCF_000151845.1 Pteropus vampyrus | reverse complement strand
CATCAAGTCTCACTGATGCACTGAGAATTGAATTGCAAAGTGGTTAGGGTAGGAACTGATACTGAGGTTTTCCTGTCATATGCAATCATTGCCATTAACATAATAGACAGGGACAGGGATTTAGGTCTCCAAGTTGGTGAGATAATACTGAAACACATATAAATCTTGTACCCATGAAGATTTACATATAGGTGAAAGTGTTGCTTAGAAAAAATAGGTCCACAGCACAGGATAATGATAAAGCAGTCAGTTTATCTCTGCTTGTTTTCGTGTGTGTGTGGGGGGGAGGAGAACCCCAAAAGCCCCCAGAGAAATATTAAGTAAAAGCAGGTATTTCACATGGGTTTTCCACTACCTGAATGACCCAGGTTAACATAAATATTAACATAAACATCAGAAATACCCTTTTGTTGTCTAGAAGTAGCAAATATTAAAAAAATAAAGCACTGGAAAAGGAGTTTGCAGGAAAATTATTCTGTGGGTATTGGGGGGGTTATTACAAAAATGAGTTCTTACTAATCAGTACCAATGATTTAAAAAAGAAGGGCGGATGGATGCATTAACTTCCCAGAATAAACTATTTTATAATGGCTTTATATTTTTATATATATATAGGTGTTCTTAGAATAAAGAAAGGGAAAATTTCAGGATCAAACACAGAAAAAGATAGCTGAAACCAGAGAGGTAAACTAGCCCTCAAGATCTATGTGGTAGGGCATTTTTAAATACAAAGGGCTTTTCATCCTAACATTTTATTAAGAAAATTTTCATATAAAGTGAACAAAAATTTACTAGAACACACATATTTCTACCACCTAGGTTCTTCCATTAACATTTATTATACTTGTTTTATTTACATAGTCATCCATCTATTCTTCTCTCTAACCATCATTCCATTTCTTGACGAATGCCAGAGTAAATTGCAGGCATCAGTACACTTCAGCCTAAATATTTTAGAATACATATTATTAATTAGAATTCAGTTTTCACACTTTTCTTTTGATGTAAAATTTACATACAATAAAATAATACATTTTAAACTGAGTTTCAACAAATGAATACAATTGTGAAACCCAGCTTCTATTAAGATACAGAATATTATCATATTACCATTATCTCAGAAAGTTCCCCCAAGACTTCCCAATATATCCCCCTGCCACTTCTCTAGGGAAAACAGTGTTCATGATTTTTTTTTTACCCAATTACCTATTTATATAAATGAGATCTTATTATATGTATTCTGTTGGTTAAAAATTCTTCCACTCATCATAAATATATTTGAGATTCATTTATATCATTGCATGTATCCATCATAACTTCTTTTTATTCTGAGTAGCATTTCATTGTATGAATATAGTATAATGTGTCTATCCATTTTCTTTTTAACCAAAGTTTCATAGGCCAGTGCTATCAAACACTGAAAGAATAACCTTCATTTTACATAAATATTTCACAGAATAGAAAAATAAAAGACAGAACAGTTCATAAATATATTACCATGAATAGACAAGAACAATTTGAGAAAGGTAAATCATAGGCAATCTCACTTATTAATATTGATGTGAAAATATCTCTTAAAATATTAGCAAATCTAAGCTAACAGACTATAACAAAAGAAGCAAGTTAACAGTTCAAGCACTTAAACACACACACGGTAACCATCAGAACCAAGTGGAGTTTAACTTATAAATATGAAGCCATTTAACCTTGGGGAATAATATTAGGGCAATTAAGCACATTTGTAGACCAAGAGGAAAAATATACTGCGTCATCGTGATAAGTGCCCATAAAAGCATTTGATAGAATTTAACATCCATCCATGATAAAGCAAACAAAACCAAAATATCTCTTAGCAAGCCAGAAATAATTTGACATAGTTGTCTATAGAGTATCTATAATCATAAAGTTGATGTGTATCATTCTTAGGTCTGTTTTTATACTTTTACCTTATTAATTTGTGTTCATACACAGGATATAGTTTTTATGTTAAATTTTTACATAAAAGGCAATATTTTACTTGTTTGTACCTTGTTTTTTTTCTCATTCACTATTATAGATTTCCATTTCATTAAATATTATGAATTTATCCATGTTAGTATCTGTATTATAGTTCATTGGTTTTAACTTATAATATTCCATTGAATGAATCAGACATAGGCTATTTATGAATTCTATTGAGGGAAAGGTAGAAGAATTTTTATTTGTTAGAAGAGATACAATGAGCACCCTTGGTTATATCTCCTTAATGCATAGTTTTCATCAAAATAGAAGAGCGAAGTGAGAAGTTTATGGGCAATTGCAATTCTTCATATGATATCGGTTTGCTCTATAAGGTCAGTAAATTGATAATCCTACCAGAAATGAATAAGCATCTCTTTTCCCCATATCTTCACTAAAATTTAGTTTTTATAAATTTATTAATAAAAAAAAATGACTGGAAATAAGACCATTATCTATTAAAGTTTAAATGTGCATTATTTTATCATTGCTAATAAGATTTGTATCTTAATGACAAGTTGGGTTCCTATCAGCATGCTTATTTACAAATGTCACCTATTTTTAAAAATTGAGCTTTTCATCTCTTTGTTATTTTTTTTAAGGAAATCTTCATGTATGTTGTGTTTAAATGTTTTGTT
>NW_011897849.1:0-2058 GCF_000151845.1 Pteropus vampyrus | reverse complement strand
AAAAAATATTAACTTGGTGAAAGCATGTAAAAAGCTCTCAACGCTTTTCTTTTCAATTTGAGTTTTCTGAGGTTTGCCTGAGATTCAAATATTCACTCCTAATGTTATCTGCTGTGCCTGTAAAATTCAGCACGGTACAAAATGAGCATTAAATAAGACTGGTTGGGTCTTTGAAGAAGGCATGGATATATTACTGCTCATCTTCCCTACACCACCTGCCTTCCCAACAAGACTATAGAAAACCTGGGGTGAATAAAGCTCTAAATTTTAATAAAAATATTAAACTTGAAAGAATGTCAGATTGTTTATGTCCAATTAAGTAGGATGAGATACTAGAATGGATGGTGGCACGAGCTATTCAAACAAAGATTATCATATGTTTAAAGACTCTCTTCATAATGATTATAACAGGGATAAAAACAGACCAAGCTAGATGAAAGAAAATATTCTGAAAATTATCAAAGAAAAGAAAGAAATCAATGCCTCAGATGTCTGAGATTTCAGGATTAGAATACCCTGGAGATGTAAAACAGTCATTTGTGAGCAAGAGCATATGAAAAGGAGAACTATCCTAAATAATAATAGCATAGTACTTTTCACACATTTGGTAAGTAGATATGAAAACTATTTTGATCATAGCATTCTAGTAGCAGAATTCATCAGGCTTTAGCCCTTTATAGCTACTCTAGTAACATTTTTTATATAAGCAGAATTGACTGCATAATACCAGAGGTATTTTTTTATCTTTTAAATTTATGATTTGGGCCATGTATTTTGTGGAAACCTCACTAGATTCAACATTTTCTTGATTGTGTGACTTTTGGCAAGCTTTTCTGCATCTTGGATTCTTCATCCCAAATAAGGCAATCTATCTATACAAAATTTGTAAATGGTAAGGTATATTGTAAATGTAAATTGTTATTAATTGTGCCCAAGCCTTATCTGGACTCTTTGATTATATAAAGAGGCTAAATAATATGTATACATATTATATACCTAAGAACTTGAAAAAAATAAATTAGCATTTCCAAATAGAATGAAGGCCTATAACTCTTTGTTTATTACATTACTCTAGCACCGATTATAGTGGATTCTAATTATTTTTGAGGGTGTCTCCCCTTGATGACAAAGATAAGTAAGGTCTCTTGTGTCTCAAGAACTCTGCATTTAGTAAACCCTCCTTAGAGGTGAGTTAAATGCTTCTTTGGTTTTTGATGTAAACCCTCTACAGAGGAGGGGATGATTGAGGTTCAGAGTATGGTGCCTATTACATGATCAGATACATAAACTAAGAATTAACCTCTTAACTCACCCCCTGAGAGTGATTTGCATCTGCGACTATTGCTTAAATGAATACTTCTTAACAAGCCTTTAAAAAAATGAGATATAATTGACACATAACTTCGTGGAAGTTTAAGGTATATAGTGTGTTGATTTGATATATTTACATATTGCAGTATGATTACCACCATAGAGTTAGTCATTATAGTCAACAATACTGTATTATACACTTCTAAATTACTAAGAGGCTATATCTTTATGTTCTTACCAGAAGCCTTTTGAATATCTCATGAAAGCTATGGAATATCTCCTCAGGGCTGGTGGGGAGGGACATAGGACACAAATAACAAAAGCCTTTATCTAATTTTAGAGGCATCTCAGAATTGTTGAAAACCAGTGATTTATTTTCTAAGAGGTTTGTGGATTTCAGAACTCCTAACCTAAATCTCTGGTAGGAGGCAAGAATTCAAGGATTTTTCTCTAGCTAGCTTAACTTATATCCCCTCACCCCAAAATTTTGTATTTTCATTCCTTTCTTACCTTATCTTTTCTCTTTAGTGTTTGAAGGTTATTTAAGTTATTAAAGCAGTCCTTTCACTAACATGTTCTAAGTTCTACTCTATCTGTTCCAATATTTCAAAGGACTGTTTTATCAAATCATGGCAGGTAGCTATGTAAATCCAATTCAAGAGTAGGAAAAATTACACAAATATCAAATGCATATATTAGATATATACATGCATGTATATGAACATATGTATATAATTATCTGATCAT
>NW_011897848.1:571-1143 GCF_000151845.1 Pteropus vampyrus | reverse complement strand
CGCGTCCCGGGCGACAGCGGGGTGCGAGCTGTCCTTGCGGCGTCGGCACGCCGAGCGGAGTGCTGTGCCCTCGGCCACAGCACTTCTGCACGCTCGCATCTTAGTGACACTCGAAAAGTTTTCGGTCGCGAGGCAGACCTCGCCTGTGGCCGCCGTTTGCCGCAAACCGGGCAGCCACGCTCCGCAGCGGGACAGTTAGTGGAGGGAATGAATCCGAACCCCGGAACGCGGCGCCGGGTCCTCGGCGTCGCGTGCTCCCGCGTCCCTTGGCGCGGACCGTGTGCCCTCGCGGTGGCTCTGCGGGCGCAGCCCCCGCGCGCAGCATCCCGACTCGCCCAGCAGAGCAAAGCCGGTGTTTTACGTGGAAGAACGTACTGGGGACGCTCGTCTCGTGCTTTTATTATCACACGGAGGATGGTCGTGCCGTCCGGGACGACCCTCCCCTGTTTGTTAAATTCAAGTTTCGGAAACTTTGGGCACAGCCCTTATTTCAAGGGTTGGTCTGCGGTCTTGAGTTGAGTTGGGAGTCTTCTGCTGTCTAATAACCTTGAAAAACTCGAATGTGTTTCTGT
>NW_011897848.1:0-521 GCF_000151845.1 Pteropus vampyrus | reverse complement strand
CGTCCCTTGGCGCGGACCGTGTGCCCTCGCGGTGGCTCTGCGGGCGCAGCCCCCGCGCGCAGCATCCCGACTCGCCCAGCAGAGCAAAGCCGGTGGTTTACGTGGAAGAACGTGCTGGGGACGCTCGTCTCGTGCTTTTATTATCCCACGGAGGATGGTCGTGCCGTCCGGGACGACCCTCCCCTGTCTGTTAAATTCAAGTTTCGGAAACTTTGGACACAGCCCTTATTTCAAGGGTTGGTCTGCGGTCTTGAGTTGAGTTGGGAGTCTTCTGCTGTCTAATAACCTTGAAAAACTCGAATGTGTTTCTGTATAAAAGACGATCTGTAAGTAAATCGTCATCATTTAAGACTTGAAGGGCAATGTAATCAGTTAACACATGTAGATCAGGCGCTAAGAGTGTTTTCTCTATTGACTCGTGTAGTAGTCAAATAAAATATTTAAAAACACAAAAGTAGTATTAAGCAAAAGAGCTAGAGAGGACACTTCTTATCTGTGTAGTACGTATGTCAGGGATGTTA
>NW_011897847.1:2571-5035 GCF_000151845.1 Pteropus vampyrus | reverse complement strand
CAATATTTTAAAACATGAGGCAATGAAAACTTTATTACAAAATGGGAAGATTTATTATAGAAAATGCTGAGGAGATACAGAATAAGACTGTCTTTATAATAAAATGTTCCATCCATCATCCAAAGTACACAATATTTTCTTTCATTCCAATACATTTCTTGGGCAGTGCTGTAACATAGTGATAAAAGCACGGTCATTGAGGCAAAACAGCTTGCCACTTATTAGCTGAGTGATGTAAACAATGCATTTGAGTTCTTCCAATCCTAATTTCCTCATTGGTCAAATAGGAATAAGAAGGTATAATAATGCATACAAGGTTGTTGTCTGTAAAACATGAACTATTTCATATGGGCCTTTCCACTTTCTGTGATTTTTTATTTGCATTTATTTCACATAGAAATACCAGTCATTTTTGAGGGAGTAAGTTGTTAATGTAATGAAAAAATAGGAACTTATTAGTAGTCACCCAGCTTGCTATCTCATTTCCCTAACTCACAGGGATGTGGTACATCCAGTCATATTGCAGCATCTCATTATTCTGTATTTACCATCTGTCTTACTGCTGGATTAAAACACAGTCAAAGTAATTACAAATGCTTTGGAGTTTTTTTCCTGCCATGATTTATTTTAAAGTGAAGTTCACTGTACCCAAGACAGTTCAAATATTTAAAGAAAACAGAATCTGTACAGTTTCTGTTATTAATACTATAATTCAGGAAAGCTCTATACAATTTTAGTATACTTCAAATTATGCGATTACATATCTTGAAGAAAATAGATGTTATACAGATGAGAAAAGTGATCCCAGATAAAGGAATTTGCCAAGGTCAAAGAGCTTTTAAGGGGCCTAATTAGAAATAAAGAATGGCTTTCTCCTATAATCTACCTGCAGAAAAGCTGTTTACAAAATTATACATCCAGGAGTATTCTAAATAAGATAAAATTCTCAGATGTTTACAATAATTGGATAGTTTAAATTTGTCAGAATGTTGAACAATGTATGTATGTGATTTATTGTTTTGGAACCTCCTCCTACTAGAGAGATAGGAAGAGTCATCACTCAGAATGCTGTCAGACCTCGACATTCACTTGTAATTTTCTACTTCAGGAGCCTGGGGATTTCTTATGCTATTTTTTGTGGTTGAAAACAAATTAATATGCTAAATTCTCTTTCTACAGAGGATTTCTATTTTTCTAGCAACATTTTTGGGGTAAAATATATGGCAGATATTGATACAGTAGCTAACTAAATATATCTAGATTCCAAATTATTTGATAAGACCTATAGTAAAGAAAATTTAATAGATATTGGGATAATTATTTTATTATGAACCTGTGTTCACTATTATTAATAGGGTCTTTGATAAATATGCTTTGGGGACCAGCTAACAGAAGAAAACTGTATCTTTCCATTATGAGATTAAATTTGACTATGTTAAAAATACTTCTATATATAAAGTCATACTTTTCAATAAATTACTGTGTTAAGAATTCAATATTTGTAGAATATTCTTACAAATGGCTCTGCTAACCGACTTTGAGGAAGAAAACAAACTGCTTAGTGCTAAATTTGTGTAGCATTCAATTTTCTTATTCAGTGAGTGACCATGTGAACAGTATAGATTTGATATCATCTGAATATGACTTTGTAAATTTCAGTAAAATAAATAAATAACCCCTAGAGTTTACCAAAATCTATATACCTATGTTATTACAGTGTCTTGAGTTCCTACCAGTAACACTAAGATTCCCACTTTAGACTCCTTTTTTCTAAATTTCTATCCAATTTGCTAGAGTCTAAAGGGAATGGAGATCTGTATTTGAATGAAGACTATCCAATGTTATATTAACAGGTTATGATTTTGGATAAGATACATTATGTTTTGTTAGGCTCTAGAACTAACTCCATGAAATGTGGTATGATGATGGCTCAACATCTGTTTGACCACATGGATAAACCCAGAATTTCTAAAATGCTTGAAATTCATTTCAATAAAACAGTTCCATGAAATGGAAGGTCTCACTTCACAAAATGTTGATCCAAGCTTTAAAAAAAAAATTAATCTTTCAGTTATCCCTGAATTACTTTCTCTGCAATAACCCCTGCATCCCCTACCCCCAATCTGTTACTACCTACACACAGATGGGAAAATAAAGGTAATTCTTATGTGAGATAAATACTAATAGATTAATTTAGAAGCCGAGAAATTGGCAGAATTAGACTCTTGAAATACATGGATGTCCCAGGGTTGAACTTTTTTAAAAAAATCTATCTACATTATAAGTATCTCAGAGATAAGGTGAGTAAGCTATAGGTCCTCTTTTTAAAAAGCTTTTTAGCTAATGGGAAGGAGATAATATGGAGAAATACACACAAATTGTTATAGGTACAGAAAGTGCTCTGGAAGTTCAAAGAAAAGAGAATGATGTATTTTGAGGGAATTATAAAAAAGGCAGCTTAAAG
>NW_011897847.1:0-326 GCF_000151845.1 Pteropus vampyrus | reverse complement strand
CTAGAGGCTCTAAGGGAGAATCTGTTCTTTGCCTTTTCTAGCTTCTAGAGGCTGTCAACATTCTTTTGGCTTGTAGATGCATCACTCTTACCTCTGATTTTATAGTCACATCTCCTCTTTCTGTTTCTTTCAGTCCAAGTAGGCAGCATTTTTGCTGATGTTACATTCTTGAGAGCCTTGAGGGTCTCCCTCGCATGTCATAAGGATTCATTGTATTAGACAAAACAATTTTATCGCTACTTGGCTTCTGCTGAGATAACTGAGAGAATCCATGATTTTGTGCCTAATCTATTCAAAAAGCCTTCTGTATAATGAAATATCCTCAT
>NW_011897846.1:0-5534 GCF_000151845.1 Pteropus vampyrus | reverse complement strand
AACATTATATACAGTTTGGAAGAGAGAATGGAGATACTTCCATATCCCATCCTTTTCATCCCAGAGCAGTTCATCTTTTCATATCTATGTTTTACATGGTTATAATGATAGTGCCTGTAACCTTAAATCAGCTAAATCAAGGACCATATTTTGTCTACTCACATTTATGTATGCCTTGAATTTTTATATACTTGTGTTGATTAAATTCTACCAGAATTTTGAAGAGTATTTTTTTTTTAATACTCTGTTTTCCCCTACGTAGCAGGAACTCCAGAAGATAAAATGAGGCTGTTTCTTATCTATTACATAAGCGCACAGCAAGCACCTTCTGAGGTATGTCCTCTGTATTCAGCTGTTGAGAAGAAGTAGAAACAACTGTTTGTTTCTAAAATGAAGTAAACATCACTATGGCCAAATAACTACTTCATTCCTTTCTTTAAAAGGAAAACAATTTGACGTCCATTACAGAATATAGAGGAGTCACTTGAGAGAAAATATCCAATGTTGCAGAAAGTTCTGTAAATATTGTAATTTAGTAAGATTAAACTTTAGATTGTCATAAGATTCATATAAAAATCAAGTTGAGATATTTCGTATTACAACAAAATAACCACTTTTATATCAGAATACATTTCTAAGAATGATTGGAAAATGACCAATTTTCCTGCTAGATTATTTTTTCTCACTAAAAGCATGGATTGTGGGTAATTCTGTTTTTTATAATGAGCCATCATTTGCTTTTGAGGAAAAAAAATTTTAATGTATAGGTAATTAACTTACTGTTAAGGAAACAGTGATATTGGTGTCAGTCTTGTTGCTAGGTTAGAGACCTGTTAACTCAGTATGATTTTACTGGATAAGCAATAATCATAAGAATTTTGGAGATGACATCTGGAATGATATGACTATTGTAAACCCTTCCTTTGCTGGTAGCATTTATTTTTTTAATATCCATTATAATCGGCATTTCTTTTGGTCAAAAATTTTTGGTGTGTTAACGGAGCAAACTAAACCCATGTTTACTTTAGGCTAATTTGGCTTTATCCTAGGAATACATCTTTTAGCCTTTATTTTAATTCAGTAAGAAAGTATAGTTTTCTTTTTTGAAATATCTCTGTCATTAATGGGGATATACCTGTATTTTAGGGGATTCTAATAGCCTATTTACTGAAGAATGTATGATTTTAAAACTTAATTCAGAATTTTTTAAAGTTAACCACATTATTTTATTTTTATTTATTTTGGGTAAGGATTATGTCTTTTCATAAGTTTAAGTGATTGTTAAGAGGCTTGAAGCAAATTATGACTACTGATGTCAGATTAATAGCCTCTAAAAATGCAAAGTAGTAAACATTTCTAGTTGAAGTTTAGCTTAAAAGTTTCTCTTATAAAATTTTATAATGGACTACTATGATAGGCTCTTATAAATTACACAATTTCAACTAGACTTGCTCATCAGGGAATAAAAAGAACAAGAAAGAGAAAACAACTATTTAAAAAGTGTAAGACACCTCCTTCTCAGTTAATGAATTTGGACCTCTAGAATGAATATGTGACGGGAAACCTGAATCTGCAGTTCCCGTCAGTCAGTGTCATTCCCTTTGGGTTTATTGTTTTGAAATACTCTTGGTCAAGCCGGATCATTCATCTAAGGCTTATCCCAAGGAAAGGCAGTCTGTTTCAAAAGTAGAGAAAAAACTGACTCTGTTCGACTTACTGATGAATGACAAAATACTGTGCTTTATAGGTGATTTGGGAGCCTATCAAAGGTAATTTTTATTATATGTGATTTTTGTCTCAGGTGCTCACTTGGATACTTACTTAAGATACAACTCTACTTGGGTGCCTCAAATTTAAAATCATGCCTTTGGTCTAACTTTTCAAATAATCATATGACAGCAAAACAGTCTTCTCTTTAATGAAAGCAAAACTTTGTGTCATGTCATTGTTTGCTTATTTCAGGCCGATTTGGAGCAATACAAAAAAGCTTTAACTGATGCAGGATGCGACCTTAATCCTTTACAATATATCAAACAGTGGAAGTAAGTTTTATTTTTTTGTGTTATTTTTATCATTTAAGAGAGTGCAATGGAAGTTGAGTTTCCAAGAAAATGGGAATGTTACTAAGAAAATTGAACAGTGCCTTGGTATTTTTCTTTATTTAATGATATAAATATTCTTATCTGGCCCATCCTATCCACGACTTAAAATTACATAAAATAGTGATGACTTTCTTTCCTAGACATGTTTATATTTTCTTCTGATAAGTTGAGAAAGTCAAAGAGTGAAGTTTTGGTTCAAAAGTCTCAAAAACATTAAAAGAAAATTTCAGTTTCAATAATCAGAGAAATGAAGATTAACATAATGCAAAGATTTAGAAAATATGGTGCCACGGTTACAAGCAAATTAATTGGTGCATTTATACTCCGCTATTAGAGTTATAAATTGCTGCAAGTTTGCTAGATGGTATAAAAAGTTGCTTCTTTTTTTAGTAAAATGCCTATGACCTAGCACTTCTAAGGATTCATCCCAAAGAAGTAATTGAAGTTGTAAAATCTTAGAAGCAATTGTAATAATGAAATTTTGAGAACCAACGTAAATTTCCAACAATAGGATTGGTAAATGAATTATGACATTTCCGTAAGATAGGATACAGTTGAATTACTTAAAATATTGTAGAAGACTTATTTAATGACATCGGGAAATGTTCATATTATAAAGTGAAAGGTAGTTTACTACACTGTTCCTTGAATTGTTTGATAAATATTTCCTTTGTCTCTGCCGAGGGACTTTACTGTTCTAGACATCGAGAATATCATAGTAAACATGCTATGGAAGGCCCCTACTCTCATTGAATTTCCATTCATGTTGTGGGAACAGTAAATCAGCAAATAAGCTAACAAATGAGCAGAATGATGTTAAACTGTATTAACTGATATAAAGCAAATAAAACTAAGTGATAATGTCTTAACTTGGAGTTGGTAGTTAAATTTGTTGAGATAAGGAAAGTCTATGGATAGGTGATATTCGAGCCAAAACTTAGATGACATTTTTTACACTATGATCCCTCTTATCTCTTCATCTGTGTGTGTAAATGCTGTACACCTAAATGTTAACAGTGACTAACTTTGATAGAATTTTTCTTTTTGAATACTTACCTTTATTTTCCAAATTTTCTACAAATATTACCTTCAAAATAGTTCTTAAAATAATTGTTTTAAGACTACAAGATTGAATATGCTATTTCAAAAACTAGGCATAGCTAGAGAAATATGCCAAGTTGTTAACAGTGGTTATCTCTGAGTTGTGAGTTTATGTGTGGTTTTTTTATTATCTTTACTTTTGTTTTTATCAAATTTTCTTTTATTTGACAGTGTTCTTATCATTAAAAAAAAAAATTCCACAAACCTTTAAAAAGAGAAACTGAAAACTGTCTTTTCTAATTTTTTTAATATATACACGTCCACATTTGACTGGGTGGCATATGTCACTGTGTTTTAATTACGATTTAATTAATAATCAAACATTTGGTGTTATAAGCGGAAAGACAGTCTTGGGCATCATTTTCTATGGTTACAAAATTTTTAATTTCTAATTTGTAATTTTTTTTTCCAATTATGAGTTATAGCAGTTTATTGAAGAAAAATTTAGAAAACTCAAGTATAAAGTAAAAAAAAGTTACGTTCAACATTTCTTGTAATACTGGTTTGGTGATAATGAACTCTTTTAACTTGTTCTTGTTGGAAAACTCTATCTCACCCTCAGTTCTAAATAATAGCCTTATTGGGTAGCGTAATCTTGGTTGTAGATCCTTGCTTTTCATCACTTTGAATATTTGTGCCAATCCCTTCTGGCCTGCAAAGTTCCTGTTGAAAATTTGGCTGACAGTCTTATGGGAGCTCCTTTGTAGATACTAAGTGCTTTTCTCTTGCTGCTTTTAAGCTTCTCTCTTTGTCTTTAACCTTTGGCATTTTAATTATGATGTGTCTTGGTGTGAACTTCTTTGAGTTCATCTTGTTTGAGACTGTGCTTCCTGGACGTCTGTGTCTATTTCCTTCATCTGCTTAAAGAAGTTTTCAATCTTTATTTCTTCCCTTGCTCTCTCTTCTCCTTCTGGTAAGCCTATAATGTGAATGTTGTTATGCTCGATGTCTCAGAGGTCCCTTAAACTATCCTCATTTTTTTAATTCTTTTTTTCTTTTTTTCTGTTCTGATTGGGTGTTTTCTGCTACCTTGTCTTCCATGGTCACTGATTTGAACCTCTGCTTCACCTAGTCTGCTGTTAATTCCCTCTAATGTATTATTCCTTTCAGTCATTGTATTCTTCGTTTCTGACGTTCTTTTTTATGGTTCTGTCTCTTTGTGTATGTTCTCATCTATTCTTCCCCTAAGTTCATTGAGTGTCTTTATAACGAGTGTTTTGAACTCTTTATTTTATAGATTGCTTGCCTCCATTTTCTTTAGTTCCTTTTCTGGAGTTTTGTCCCGTTCTTTCATGTGGGACGTGTTTTCTTTATTTCCTCATTTTGGCTGCCTCCCTATGTTTGTTTCTTTGTATTAGTTCAAACTACTGTGTCTCACAATCTTGGCAGGGTGGCCTTAATTAGTAGGTGTCCTGTGGGGCCCAGTGGCACACAGTCTTTCTGTTCACCTGAGTCAGATGCTCCAGGTGTGTCCTTTATGTAGGTCGTATGTACCCTCCTATTGTAACTGAGCCTTGATTACCATTGGCACTTCCCTGAGTGGGATTGACCCTCAGGCTGACTGGCTGTGAGGACCCTCATGGCCATGACAACAGAAGATGGGTTGTTGTGTGGGGGCTGACTCCATGGAGCAGTATTCACTATAGTGGGGCTCTGGTGCCTGCCGAGTCCACCCTTTGGGTGTGTCATTTGTAGAGCTAATTGGGTGGTGCTCTGGTGTGGTCTGAAGCTGGCCACCAGGTATGTTGGTTCTGGGGCTTGTTGGGATAGGCTCCAGTGCTGGCCCAGGTTAGCTGCTACCAGGGGCCACCTGCTAGGAACTACAAAGTGATCTGCGGTTGGTAGCCATCTATGCAGTGTTTGGAGGCTCCTAGAAGTGGCTATGAGGTGAACTGAGGCCTGCTGCCACTAGTGCCTCAGGCCACTTAGCAAGAAGTACAGGGTATACTTCTCCTTGTTTGCAGTTTGTGGACCTTTCAGAGATTTTAGGAAAGTCTGCAGCATGGGCCAAGGCTGGCAGCTGTGTGGAACAGTCGCTGAAAGAGGTTCAGGCTGATACTCAATTTGGGTGGGGCTTGTTCTCAGGGAACCACCAGAGTGGGGCAAGCAGGTATAACCAAGTTGGTGGAGACTCAGATATGGTGCCTGCCTGCGCCTGTCATCTGTGGCTGTGTCAGGGGAGGGCTCAACAAAGGAACAATGGCTCCTGCCAGCACTTCTCTCTGGGAGAGAGCTGCCCCTCTAGCCCTCGCTCTGAAACCAGACAATTCAATTCCTCCTCATATGTCCCCAGCGCTTTTTAAGCTACTCTCTCTTCTCTGGAGTTTAGGG
>NW_011897845.1:5637-8610 GCF_000151845.1 Pteropus vampyrus | reverse complement strand
TCCTACTACCCCTGTGAGACAGGGAAAGAGCATCTTATCAGTAGGGAAACCACAGCAAACAGGTGAAATATGTGATCCAGCATCACCTAGAAGATCTTTGGCAGAGATAAAAATGTATCACTTAATATCTCCTATCACCTAGATCCCTGTCCGTAACTTCTTATTTATGTCATTTGTTATGCTATATGCTGTTCTACAATACCATATCCATCACTGAATGCATGTAGATGGCAGACAATCACTAAAGGTATCAAATAATTGTCCCGTTAGAAGATTAGGGGGTAGCCCTCTGATGATGGCCAATGAATATAAAAAACAATTTTTATCAGCAGATGAGTTTCAACAGGGCTATTCAATAATACTATTTTAAGTGAAAGCAACGTGAATTTCCTTTTATTCTGCTATAATAGACTCAATGATACCAGCTACCTTACCAAGAGATGTCTTTTACTGCAGAGCAGTTCTCCATATTGAGAAAGGGGCATTTAGAAGCCACTTTGAACAGGCACTGCTCTTTCTATACATTCATACTTAGAGCTTTTGCTGCATTTAAATTGCTTTTTGAAGCAGTCGAAGGGATCAATAGCTCTTAGACTCTTTAAGGGACGTATAATACACAAGATGGACATTTTAAGCTCTTTAGAAAATATATTCATGAGGTCATCCAGTTTCCCCTGGTACCCAACTTTGCCAGTGACACTTATTAATGTTTTTGCAGCAAACAGGAGGTGGAGTTCTCCAAAGGCTCCCATCTCTGTTCTTCCAGAAAATATTGATTTTTTTAATAAGATTCAGGGAAAGGGGAAGGGGTAAAACATGACTCAAAGCAAAAAAGAAATCTCATAAAAGAATAACTTAGCTCAAAGCTGGCTTGACAAAGTAATTCTATCTAAATAGCTTTGTGCCATTTGATAGAGACAATTTTTCCTGATTTTCTCTTTGAACAATTTCATAGTCTTCGTGAGAGGCATGCTTTGAGAATATTATGTTCTTAATGGTAATGCAGAACTTTCTACTGAATCTTTCTACAAATGAGAGAGAATAGCTTTACATTACTGTGGATTTGGAAAGCAATTTAAAATTCTAATTAATTAGAGTTAATTAATTAGATGTTTGGTAAAAACTCTTTGAGATGCCAGACTGAGGAAAAAATAACTGCATGATGGCTGCTCGAAATAAAAGCCTGGAATGCAATAGAAAGCTTGGTCTGACTCAGAGAAGCCTGGAAGTGTTTGGGTATATGATTAAGTTTGAGATAAATCAGGCACTGGAATATCTTCCTCCAAAAAAGAAAATTAAAGTTGATTACACTGACTCTCTTCTGTTAAGTTGATGTTGTGTAAGATTTCAGACAACAGCAGGCTAAGTATGTTTAGACGAACCGAGCATGACAGTGGTTAGAGGATGGGGTGCGCAGGTATCCACTCACCTATGTGCATTAGAGACAACTCAGTGCCAGGCACCGTGTGAGGGGGGAGAAAATAGGTGCACAAAATAGGTGCTGTTCTCGCCTTCCCATTGCTTTCGGTCCTGAGCTAGACTATAACGGGTGCCTCACACATCAACAAAGGGGCATTTCAGTGTCCACAAATTGTTTTTTTTAATTAGTAATTAACATTTGGAAATGAGTAAATCTTACATGAAATTCCAGATATTTAGCTTGTCTTAAAAGGTGATTACATATGATACTAGGCAGTATTCCTGAATCTCTGGTGCTCAGCAGTGATGTACCCTTCAAAATGACCATACATGCTCTGTCCCCCCGACCCTTAAACTCATATATAACCCACTGCCGCTTCCTGTGGGCACTGACTGTCACAGTTATTATAGACACACACATAGAACAAATGGGAAAACACTTGTATCTAACATACAATGTGAGACTTGTGTCTGAACATCTGGAAATGCTTGGCTAAGCTACTGTGACTGGTCTGTGCATTCCCATATTTCATCTGGTACTTTTGCTGACCTTGATTCAGTACAAATGAAGACCTTCTTTCTCCTCAAGGATACCCTACACACCAAAACCCTTTCAAATCACCATTCATTACTGAGTATAACACTCCAAGTAGGGTTCTCATGGGCTCAAACTCTAGAAGAGAAGACAACACTCTCCCACTCAAATGTATACACCTGTGTTAACCAGTGGTGAGGGGTGGGAGAGGCTGAGTAGAGCTACCTAGGTTCTTGGTGACTCTGCAGCTGTTTGCCCAGCTGGCTATTCTTATCCATTAGGCTTCGGCTGAAATATCAGCTTCCAAGAGAATCAATCCATGACCATCCTGTGTAAAGAAGCCCCTTCCCACTTGGTCACTCTCATATAGCCTTATTTACTGATTTAATAGCACTTGATACAAGGTGGAATTGTTCTTTTCGTTATTTTTTAAGACTTCCAGTGAAGGAACAGACAATATTGGTCTTATTCCTCACTGTATGTGCATAGTTTAATGCCTGGCATATAAAAGGCACTGAATATTTTCTGGCTTAACAAGTATAATCCTAAAATATTGCAAATGTTAAAGGCTCTTAGGCAATTGTGAAAGTCAAAGAATGCTCGTGGATTAGAGCTCAACTCTCAGGAACAAACTCAAACTGAAGAGTATCTGAGCCCACTTTATTATCATGGAAATGATACCCTAAATTCAAGTCAGGATCATAGTTGGGGCCACTTGACCATCTTCTTGCCTTGATCCACTTGTCACTGAGAAAATAGTTTCCTAAGGTAGTTAGAAAGGCTTAGAGGTTCTGCCCAGAAGAGGACAACTATGAAAACACCAGCTTACTGGTTTTAAATGATCATTCCCAGTCTGCTGTCATTATTTGTCCTGTGGTGCCAGCTTTGTCTCACTTGGAAAATCATGTGGAATGACCCAAGGATTTGAAGACACTGCCCCTTTCCAACCACAGTAGAACTTTTAAATAGTAAGAGATTTACCTCCTTTGGATTCAGCTTGTCAAAGACAACCACAGAGT
>NW_011897845.1:0-1207 GCF_000151845.1 Pteropus vampyrus | reverse complement strand
TAAAGCAACTCACAGTAACTTGACTGGAAGCAGAACATTAAAAGGTCGCCTCATTTTATCTCCAATATGCTTCTTTTGACAAAAGTCACCTCGAAGCCACAGGTGGAGAACAATTTGTTAGTGTATTTATCTTCTCTTTGTCATTCAGGTTGAACTTAGCATTCAGAAAAGACTGTCACTTTCCAGACTGTTTCAAAAAGCTCATAAAAACTTTTTACACAATTACTTTTGCTTCCTTTACCAACAAATATCTCCACTAACTACCCAACGGCTAGTGTTTTCCTTGGCATTCTATGGGGCTGCCTTGTCTGTTCTCAAAGTCTACAAATAATTGCCAATAATGTGCCCCTTTTCAGGTAATCTAAGCTGTAACAGTTAAATATTTACGAAGCAGAGAGAAAAATTGATAGAGAGAGAGCAGAAATTAAACTAAATGGAGAAGGGACTTTGTTTCACTTTACAAAATATTCTTCATGTATCTGGCATTCTTCCTTTGTGCCCTTTCAAATTTGACTCAACTTATAAAGTCACCTTCTCCTGTGTAAAAATAGCAATATCATATAGACTTCGTCAACTTAATGGCAACTTAGTCCTATAGGAAGAACAGATGATGTCAACATAGGTGCAGCATTTGACCCTATTGGAATGGAGTTTTGGTTCTTGCTTTTCAATAATCGTATAGTTTTGAGCTTTCAATGTCTGTGTGTGTGTGTGTGTGTGTGTGTGTGTGTGTGTGTGTGTGTGTGTGTATCTGGCAATATATCTGGAATATTCTAAAAAGACTTCTCAATTTGACTCCACTCCCTAATTTTGTGAAATGCCTACTGCATACTTAGCATTAAAATAGCTAAAAATGCTTATGAAGCTGCCATCAGACAGATGTGACTATCTTTCTGGACTTTTCCCAGAGATGACAGCCGAGAGTTTGGCTTGGGGTTTTAGTGCGTGCGCATGAGCTTGGATTCTCTCCTGTGTTTTACAGATCATCTCATCCTGGAGGGCAGTTGGGAGGTCTACAGTTGGCTTGCCTCTCTAATTCTAGGAGACATGAAGTAAAGACCTAGGAGGAGGCAGCTTTTTCTCATTAGTACAGCTGCCTAGGGATAAGGGCGTTCAGCCCGAAGGAGAATCCTAGCCACCAGTGTGATTCTACCTGCGCATCCCTCAGAGGAAGTCATTTTCTCCACATGGACCTTGAAATTAAAAA
>NW_011897844.1:5386-6494 GCF_000151845.1 Pteropus vampyrus | reverse complement strand
AGCTAAGTGCCCTGGGCCTCAGACACCTTGTAGGCTGGGAATAGTGAGCCCTCGCAGCAGAGGGCATGTGATGGCATTCTGTTTGGGGTCCTGTACAGCAGGCTCCTCACTTCTTCATTCAGCAAATGCACACGAACACCTCCCGAGTGCCAAGCCCTGTTCTAGGCACTGGGAGTGGAGCAGTGAATGAGACAGAAGGACAGCAGCCATCATGGGTCATCTGCTGTCTTGTGTCCCCAGGGCCCTCTGCCCATATCGGGGACAGCCTTGCGGGATTCATTTCATGAATCTTCCAGAAAAGTGACATTTGGTTCATTTCATGAATCTTCCAGAAAAATTTCTTTCCTTTGATGCCATTGAAAATAACTTGATCGATGTTCCAGAAGCGTTCAGGTTGTTGCAGACTGCATCTGCAGCCACTCGGCTATTGATTTTCAGCGATGGTTGTCCTCACTTTGTCCTGAGTCAGTCCTCAGGTGAAAGAATGCAGAATGGGCTGCTGGAGGAGGGGTGAGATGGGTGGGTGTGGTCGGCCGGTGTCCAGAGCTGGATTCTATTCAGGTATTTGGGGGTTATAAGACCCCCAGCACACCCCTCCTCCCCACCCCAGCACACACTGACCCCCAAAGTCCAGTTTGCCATCAGAACAGAAGAGTCCACACAGATGCAGAGTTGTAGGTGGAGAGACCGCTGTGAAGAACTGCTTGTTTGTTCCTTTATCTCTGCATCCCGGTCCCCTGCCCCTGCTGTTCTTAGGTTTCTCCAGACAGAGGAGCTCTTGTTCTCTTTTAGAGTTTCCCGCCCCCGCCCCCGCCCCCGCCCCCACCAGCCACCACTGGCGAAGCAGCAGACGGCTGTGCTGGCCCATCTGTGGGAAAACCAGTTACAAGAGAAGGCTACATCCCGTCATGTCCCCAGTGCCTCCCCAGGCCAGGCGTCAGGGCTTCAGGGTGGGGGCGTCCATCCTACAGAGTGATGGCGGGACGCCTAGCAGGGCCACCCGCACAGACCCAGCTCCTCACCGCGGCCGGAGCTGGTCTTCCAGGTCAGAGCAGGACCCCCGTCAGCACAGGGTCCTGCTGCATCTGGTGCCAACCGGAATCTGACC
>NW_011897844.1:0-1651 GCF_000151845.1 Pteropus vampyrus | reverse complement strand
GGGGTGTCAGGTACACAAAGTGGAAGCACGCATCAGAACTCATCAGTGGTAGCCCTGACATTGGTGCATTTCACGGTGGGTAAGTTGTCCTTAGAAACAGATACTCAGCGTTTTTCATGATGTGCATGCTAAAGTGTGTAGGGGCGAAGTGTACTGATGTTTGCAACCTAACTAAAAGGGAGCCAAAAAGCAAAAAAAGAAAGAAATGAATTCATGGATGGAGAAAGATGGCGAAATGACGAGACAGGGTGAAGAAAAGAGGGCAAAACGTTCATTGTAGCGTCTCGGGTGGGGACATGGGTGTTCGCTGTAAAAAATTTTTGTTTGGATATTTTTACAATAAAACGTTGGGGGATATCGTTTTCCCATGACAGGTCACTGATCCAGGGTCCCAGGCTCTATTTATCAGAGTGCTTATGAAATCCCATTGACATTGTTTCAATAACATAGATGCTGTCCCCTCTCCCAGGGTTTGGCATCCCCTTTATTTATTTATTTTTAGGCGAGGCAACCTTTGGTTGACCTCACAGATTGCAAGAACCTCGTCAGCTTACAATCCCTTATTTTTTTTATGCCTACTGCACCTGGTCTTCCTAGGTGGTCTCCCATCCAAGTACTAACCAGGCTTGACCCTGCTTAGCTTCCGAGATCAGACGGGATCGGGCTTGTTTAGGGTGTCATGGCCATAGACATCCTGTTTAGACAACCACATAAAACAGGTCAAGTCTCCATGCCACATATTGTGGGACATCTAGCACTTTTTCTAAGATATCTCGTGATCCCCCAGAGGACATGAGGTAGAATATTCTCCTGGGCACCAGGAGTGTTATCGTCCCTAGCACCTGGCTCCAGGGCCACGTTGGGGCTCAGACACCACGTTGAATGTAGAAACACATGCAGCCGGTTGGGTCTCTCTGGGGCAGAGACCAGGTCGCCCTCTCTGCTTGCACTTGAGCATCAGCCCTCACCTGGAGACATCCTGGGTCCACGGATGGCCCTGTGAGCTGGCACAGGCTAGCCAAGAGGCTTCCGTCAAGGTCTGGTGCTCCCCAGGGGACTCCAGAAGGCTGGGCCTCTCCAGGGCGGAGCTGGCCTCACATGGCAGCTCAGGGGTCCCAGAAGCACAAAAGTGAAAAGCCTCCAGGCCTTTTTCAGGCCAAGGCCTGGAACTGGGCAGCCTCCCTCCAGGGTATTCAGGAATCAGCTGGCCCAGTGGGAGGGCTAGTCAGGAGTGCTGGAGACTCTGGGTGCTCCTGCCAGTCACTTCACCTCGCAGGACCCAGGCCTCAGTCCCCTGCAGCTGGAAACTGACAGAGTCATGGGCTTCCCCCCAGTCACCCCGCCCCGGCCCCAGCTCCCCTTCCCCCATCCCAGCTCTCCTACCTGCGGGGCTTCTGTTTCCCCTTGGTCTGAGGGAGCCAACGTCACTGGAGCTTGATGCCAGCAGGCTCGAGTGCTTTAAAGCAAAAATACCCTGAACATCTGACGAATGCCATTTTCAGAATTGAAGCCCGAGACTGGGCAGGGCGTGACCTGCGGGGCAGAGCAGGGCAAAGCAGGGCAGACAGAGCCCAGATTAGCCCTGCCCCGGTCCGCGTGCCAGGCCATCCCTCCAAGGCCAGGGGCAGCTGCCACTCATTTGGGAGCCTCC
>NW_011897843.1:3243-4207 GCF_000151845.1 Pteropus vampyrus | reverse complement strand
CTCTGAGTTGTTCGAGGGCTGCTCTCCACTCTCCCGGCTGCTTCTTGACACTTGTTGTCACGCGTCAGGTCCAGCCTAGAAACAGAAGGACGCTCTGTTTTGATTGGTTTGACTTTCTTTTCAGCATGGGGTACAGGGGTGTGTATTGGGGAGAGGGTGACCTTAAAGGACACCAGCAGATAGTTCTCATAGGTGGCCACAGGAAGCCCTGGAAGCTGGCCTCCTACCTGCTGCTTTGGCCTGTTCGGTTTGAGGCTTGGTCCATAGCATCTCCCCAGTTTTCCCTTTAATTGGGAGAAAAAGTGGCCTGAACTACTAGGACTTTAGCCACAAGCCTCTGACCCATCCTCTCATCCCACTCAGCCCCCTGGCGTGTGACAGCAGCATCCTCAAGTATCCCAAACCCCCTCCTAGGCTCACCTCTTCTCCCTGCCCCCCTTCCCTGCACCTGTCAGCTGTTTCATTGACTGTCTGGCTTGGCTGCCACCCATCCTATCCTCCCAGGCCAGCTCCTCCCCTACCCCTCCCCCCGAGGCCCACACTCCCTCCCTTCCTGTCTCTGCCCACGTCTGTCTCTACCTGCCCGTCGCCGGCACACCTGAGGATCCGAGGCTGCCTAACGGAGCGCGGGGATGGTTCAGGGTGTTTACCAGACAGCCGGGATAAGGTATTAAATCCTGTTGCTGTCTTCCCAGGGCCAGCTTCCTCAGATGGTTTTCCAGATTCCTAATCTCAGTGCCCACATCCCTGCCCAGCCCATGTTTGATGGGAGCTTTCCTTTCCGATTGAAGCTGAAACCGAGCAGGATCTGTCGTGGGGTTGGGTCTGGGTTCCCACCGGTGCGTGATGACACGGAGGACCAGCTCCTTCCTCTCCGGTTCTTCCTTCCTCTCCTCCTTCCTTTCTTTGGGACTCTTAGTGAGTCGGGGCCAGGATTCTGTCACCAGGTGTTCTAGAGCCTTCT
>NW_011897843.1:0-1573 GCF_000151845.1 Pteropus vampyrus | reverse complement strand
GAAAAAAAAAAAGGCTGAAATGGAAACCAGACCAACTGAGGTAATTGCTCCCTGTCCCCTACACCCCGTTGGTGCCATGGAAAACAAGCGAAAACAGCCTGGCATTTTCCCTGATTCCATTTCTAGCTGGGTTCCATGCTTGCTAGGACACCCCCTTTCATCACGGACCTTTCAAGAGGGTTCTGTCCGTCTCCCTTGTTCTGAACCCAGACACAGTCCCCAGGGAGGTGGGGTGGGTGTGAACAGGGACAGTGGCTGTCTCTCCTGGGAAACACCAGCCTCTCTATGCCCGCAGAGGGCAGACCCAGATTTGGGCTGCTGGCCCGGAGTTCCTGGCTCTTCTAGAAGGTAGTGGGAAAGGGTGGTCCGAGGGTAAGAATGGCATGTGTTGTCTTTTGTAGACCGGCTGCCTTTTTTAAGATGTGGACCTGGGTGATGATTGCAAAACTGCTGAGAAAACCTGTCAGGAACTGACTCCGGGTGGGGCCGAGAGGAAACTGGATCCCACTGACAGCTTGGCTGCTGGAAAGTCCTAGGCCCAGCATCCTCTGTGGGCCCCGGGCCTCCTCAGTGCCAGGCATCTAGGCAGAAGAAGCATGAAGGACAGAGGAGACCCGTGACCATACCGCCTTTTCCTTTCCCAGCCAAAAGCTGGAGACCCAATTGGCCGGAGGCCCCAGTAACCTACCCGGACATTCCTCTCCTGGGAAAAAAAGATTTGCCTCTTTTTAGGGTCTTTTAAGAACAACACGTTTTCTCCCTGATTATAACTTATGCTTGTGGCTCATTGGAATACATACAAAAATATGAAGAAAATGATTTTAAAATATGTAGTATAGTTGTTAAAAGTGTGGGTTAGGGGAACAGGGGGAGCTGGGTTTGTGCCTGAGCTTTGACACCCGGTGGTGTGACCGTGGGTAAGCTACTTAAAATTGCTGAACCTCAGTTTCCTCATCTATGAAGTGTGGATAATGATCTGGAGGGTGGTGAGGATTCAGTCCGATGACCCATATAAAATAGGACGGAACCTGGCACATGGCACTCTTAAATATTAACTATTTCTGCCTTGAGATAAGAAGCTTTAAAACTTTTTATTAAGAATTTTTTTATATCGATGATATTATCTAATCCTGTATAGTAGCCTTTAGTCACGTGTGGCTATTTAAACTTAAATTAACTAAAATTAACTAAAGTAAAAAATTTAGACGCCCCCCCCCTACATACACACACACATTTCAAGTACTCAGTAGCCACATGTGGCCAGTAGCTACCATACTAGACAACATCGAAAGTTCTGATTCTAAACAATGGAATCACATGAGTTTTTTTTCAATTTGTAATTTCCTGCTTTCTGTAAATGTCTGTTAATGGCTGCATGGTAGTCCATGATGTGGCGGAAACACATTTCTTATTGGTTTGAGTCTTTTTTCCTGAGATATTGGAGCATCCTCTGGGCTCTGATTGGTGCCAGGAAGCAAAGGATTCTGGGAGGAGCAAGGCCTCGCCTGCTGATTGGCTTTCAGTGGTGGTGCCAGGGGCTCTGCTTCCTACCCCCGCCGCCTTCGGCCCTGGC
>NW_011897842.1:6008-8554 GCF_000151845.1 Pteropus vampyrus | reverse complement strand
GGTGTGTGGGGGGCTATAATTAGGAAAATCTCCTGAGGTGATTCTGATAAGCTCCCTACCCCTTCTTGAGAATCCTGGTTTTATGCCTTTGATTAAAACCTTGTAACCCTCAGGCAAGCATGGAACTGGGGCAGGAAGGGCAGCACAGGCCCTGTCAGGACTTCAGCTAAACTAGGGCTCTGATAGCAGGGGGTTTGGTCATAAGTAGTTGGCTAAGGCATGGAGAATCAAAAGTATAGCACATGCCATAAACATTGCTAGCACTGTTAGCTGTCTTCACCATTTGTACGGAATACTAGGTGTTGATAACCCAGGAGCAGCCAGAAGGGAGGGGGTTGAAAGCCTTTGGTGTAAGCAGGAGTGGAGATTAACAGTTAATCTGCTTGACACTGGATGTGTGAATGCGATGGGAAAAAGAACCTCGTCAAAGTGCTACCCATCCTTTATCCAACCTTGGCCGCAGTCCCCTGAGGCTGCTGGTAAATATGCAACTAAATATGGATTCATGGATGATAGAGGTGGAGTGTCTGCAAACGAGGCTAATGAGGGGCCAAAAGGTGACTTTAGAGGACATTAATAGTACAATGGAAATTATTAACGAAATCACCATATTCATTGTTTTGAATCCCTATTTTGAACTATTTTTTAAAGGTTTAGATGACATAGAAAAATTGGTGAAGATAAACGAATACTCAAAAATTTTAATTTTACTTGTAAGCAAAATGTTATATGTGGGTAAGGTACACCTTTCCTTTGATATTGATATACTGAGTATTGCAAATTATTAAAAAGCCCTTTGGGAAATAACTTGCCCTTACCTAATACTCTTACTGTTTTCTTTTGTTCCAAGACTAGAAGGATGCTTATTTAATTACATCTACATTTATTTAAGTTGTTTTTAACTGATTGTCCACATATGATAACATCCTGGTTGTCATCTAAATAGTCTAACTTGAGGGCAGATCATTGATTCGAGAATACCGATACAAAGGAGAATCTTCCCCTCTTGTCACCGTTTTCTATATCACGTTCTAGGATGTTAATGAGAAGGAATGAATGCTAAATAACTTTTGTTCACTTGTCACTGAATTGTGTTTGGATCAACAGGATTGGGTTAGCTGTTAAGAGATCTGTTTTCTCATAGCTTTGTGAGCACAAGCAAATAAATCATTTAAGCTCTCTAAATTTCAGTTTCCTTATCTATCGAATAATGATTTCTTCCTGAAGCTACTGTCATATTTTTATAGGTCAGTGACATCTGACTTAAGTTTTAAGGTTTTGAACACTAGATGGTGATGTTGTGCTGCATTTTAAAAGGTCTGGACCAAATATAGTAGGTCTAGAATTATTAGACTTCTCATTTTCACAGTTTTTAATAAATATAGTGTATGACTAATGAAACCATAGCCATGAAACAAACATAATCAAGCATGAAAATGCCACAAGGAGAAAGAAGAAACCCCAAAACAACCTCTGCATGCTTTTTGACATGCCAGCTTTCAAATACATTGAAGCTTATCTTAATTAGCTTAATCATCCTTTGTCGTCCAAAGTCCCTAGCTCCTTTTCTCAACTTACTTTTATATTAGGCAACTTATTGATCTATGGAAGCTTCATCGGCAGGTGTGGCTCCTGAGACTGACATCTGTTTCTCACTCATCTCTTCTTCAGTCTCTCGGATTGCTGGAACTACTCTCCCCAGAAATACATGAGACTTTAGGCTGCCTAATGAAATGCCAGAGATATACAGTTGACTCTTGAACAATGTGGGGGTTAGGCACCTCCCCCACTCCAGTAGAAAATCTGTGTATAACTTTTGGCTCCTAAAAACCTTAACCACAGTCAGCTCTTTGTATCCTTGGGGAATTGGTTCCAGGACCCTGGCAGATACCAACATTCAAGAATGTTCAAGTCCCTTATATAAAATGGCATTGAACAATTCATACTACAAACTAATGCAGATTTTGTCCAGAAGCAAACTGCTTAAGAATTTGTTTCTTCATTGTAGGTCAAAAAGCCCAAGAACAGTTCTCTCAGAAGCTTCTTCAGGGACCACTTTCTGCTTGTTTACTAAAGCAGCTATGGAAGGAGAACATGTTTACTAAAATGGAAGCTGCCTTTATCGCTCTTCTTGGGAGTGAGTTTTTGTTGAGCTCAAAGTACAGAAGTTAACACTAAGTGCTCCATGAACTCCTTTTTATTGGAGTCCTCCATTTCCTGGTCCTGAGTCTGCAGATTTTCTGGGTGGTTTCATGCTGAGCGAAGGCAGTAGTCACACAGCCCAAGCTCCTCTCCTGCAGAAGGCCAACTTATTAATGAAAAGAGATATCTGTTTAAACCCCTGCCACCCTTGGGCCTGGGTCCTTCAAACATGGAGCAGGCATTTTTGAAAAGAATATGTTCATTTTGAATAATTCAAACTATCTTTTTAACATAATTATGTCTCACTTAAGGAAATGCATTTTTACATTTTCCCCCATAGTGGCATATTCCTGCACTGACATGAACAATTGGAAATGGGGAGACTCTTCACTAGAGGTCCCATG
>NW_011897842.1:0-1783 GCF_000151845.1 Pteropus vampyrus | reverse complement strand
AAGTTACATCAGTTTAATTCTGGTTTCTATAGATATCCTGGAGAACAGTTATGCTGTTATCACTGTCATCTCTTCATTTCAGTCTTAAGATAAGAATTCCGTCATCTGCTAGAATTATCAAAGTGAGGATAAATTTTTTCTCTCTCTTTATATATATGTATGTGTATATATATATACATATATGTGAAATTGTGTATATATGTGTTTGCACATATACATACACACACTCAACTGTGTAAGAAATGTCATCTTACTTTTCTAAAAACCGAGAAAGTGTTACCCTGAGTGCCTACCACACTGAGGTGGTGAGGGATTCAGTCCAATTTCCTATTGGGTTTCCTTTCCTGAGTAGGTTGATAAGAGAGACCAGAATTTTGTATGCAGGAACATGTTCAAGGAGAGCCCTTTGGTTTTGGTCAGCCTGATGTCCTTGCAGTTGTTAACGACGGTGATTCTGCTAGTTCCCAGCCAAGACTGGTTCTGGGAATCTTTGCTGAGCCTTGGTACTCTGAAGCAGCTTCCCTTGGCAGCCATGAAACAATTGCTCTTGGAGATCTTGATATCTTCCTGGGGCACCTGGAGGAGAAGGACACAGATTCTATTATTTTCAGTTTTCGTCCTGATCTTGGAAAGTCTGAGAAAACCTTCTATGAGCTTAAGCTTTTGAAGCTAATAGTCAGGGAGTGGTCAAGGGATGTTTTTAGTTAACTTTTGTTCTTAGCTCTAGAACACAGGACACACCAAGGCATTCTTGACCCAGAAAGGAAAAATAGAGTGAGAATGAAACAAAAGATCTCAAAGATTACCCTATCATATATGTGTATTTTTTTAATACACTCAACTAACTGGATGCTATGAGTTTATGTTGCAATAGAGGAGTATAATAATAATTAAAATAATGACGAAAACAATAGCCAGAAGAAAAACTCAGCATTTTCATGCTTACTATGTGTCAAACACTATAGAGCTGAGAGATTTACAACTACCGTTGTCTCATTTTCTCCTCTTCGCTCCATGAGGCATGTACTGTTGTCTCTAGTTTAGAGGTAAGGAATTGGAGCTTAGAAAGTTTAAGTAACTTGCCTGAGTTCCATAGGTCTTAGGTGGTGGGGTTGAAATTGCTCTAGCTCCAGAGCCCAGCTATTAACCCTCTGCTTAGCTTTTGCCTCCTTCATAGGAATCACTCTTTGCGCTTTGGGAACTATGAGGCTTTTCACTAAGATCCACTGCCCTCTGTCAGCTCCGAAGGAATGGGAAGGAAGAAAACTTGAGCACGCTGGTTCTTTTCCTTACCACCAGAGCTCTTTGGGTGCACATTTCCAGAGGATTGCATACTACATGAGGGTACATTAAAGGCGGTTAGAATCTGAATTTGAATTAAGAATAAAATAACTGATTTGAAAGAATATTTAACCATGTGCTCTAAGGTAGACACATTTGCCAATATGAAGCCCTATGTATTACTCTTGCTTTTATCTCCATGACTCTACATGTTTTCCCAGTCTAGGACAGGTCTTAGCTTTGAGCAGATTTCTATGAGGCATTTAAAATCACTTTTACAATGAGACAACTCAATTATGAATTTATTCTTTAGACAATGTTTTCTAAATTTTGTAGAATGTTTCTCTTTAGGCTAATGAATGAAAAAATACCTATGTCAATGAAAGCTCATTTACTATCTTTCTGCTATGCCACCTCACATACTTTTGAAAGCTTTCAAATTATGCTGAATTTAATACACATACATATTAATATACATGTGTGTGTGTGTGTGTGTGTGTGT
>NW_011897841.1:4168-4696 GCF_000151845.1 Pteropus vampyrus | reverse complement strand
AGTTAGCACTCCATCTTAACAACAGCTGAAAACCCAAATAAACAGAAAAATCAATAACTCTTAGATGTGTCAGAGAAATGAGTCCACAGGGCACATCACTTCCCTCAAAACTGAAGAGACAGTCAGGCAGATACTGAGAATCACAACTTACTGGGAAACCCATGAGCACAAACTTCTGCAGGAACCAGTGCCCGGGCTGAGAAACCCAAACAGTAGTTGATGAGACTATTTACCACAGCTCGTCATGCCTGGGAGGAAGGGAAATATCCAACCTCAGCCTCACTCTAGTTATCTTGTCTCACCTGAGGGGGAGGGAGGTGGAAACTGAGAAGCACCGGTGAAGTTTACAGTCCAGGAATTCAGCTCACCTGTGCCCTAATCACAGGCCTATAGAACACTTCCCCATCCCCCCACACGTTACCACCACACCACCAAAAGCCTGTTCACTGCAGTTCCTTTCACACAGTGCATCATGCCCAGATTTCAACTAAAAATGGTAGGGCATACTAAAAGGTGGAAAACACAGTT
>NW_011897841.1:0-2070 GCF_000151845.1 Pteropus vampyrus | reverse complement strand
AGTGAAACAGTAAAGGGCATACAGACACGAGTTCCTTGTACAGTTTCTATAACTTTTCTATAAATTTGATATCAAAATCAAAAGGTGAAAAATATTCAATTTGGAGAAAATATCAAAAAGATTTTGAAAGTCAATGCAAAGAGCTGAAGAGTCATTCATAGCCTTGAAAATGAGATTAAATCTGTTGACACACCAAAACTAAAGGAGTCAGACAGAAGTTTGCCTGATGAAGTTGAAGGTTCAGAATGAGTCTTCTGGTTTCTGCCTACCTCCATTAATATGAGAAATTTAAGAAATTAGACTTGATTATGGAATATTATGTTGGACTAATTACTGCAGTGTTGGATGAAATGCAAAGCACTGTGAAACAATGAAAATAATTGACTTGAAAATGCAACCATACACTTGACAATAATCAAGGAAGAAAAAGGAAACGAATTTGGTCAGCATTGGACTAATCCGATAAGTGGTCATACCTTGACCTTTTAGCTCTGAGTGATGACTTGGCCCAATGCTCCAACCCTAGATCCAGGAGTCGGGGGTTCCCTAAGGCAGGGTCAGGACTAAGATGAGGTGAGTGTCTGGCCTGTAGTGCAAAATTTAAGGAGGTACCAAAACACTCAGTAACCAAGGTCAATAATGTTTTAATGAAATGTTTTTAAAAATCGAAATTAATACAGAAATCCTTGGTGAATAAGATATCAAAATATTAAATGAAGACAGTATTATGGACTGAAAGAACACATCCCCCCCCAAAAAAAAAAAATTCATGTTAAGCACTAATTCCCAGTGTGCTGGCATTTGGAAATGAGGCCTTTGGAAGGTAGTCAGGGTTAGATGAGGTCGTGAGGGTGGGGCCCCCTCATGGCAGGATTAGTGCCCTTATAAGGGGAGACACCTGCGAGCCTGAGCCACTCTCTCTTTCTCAGCCACGTGAAGACACGGAAGGCAGCCATCTGCAAGCCGAGAAGAGAGCTCTCACCAGAAAGCGACTCGTCTGGACCTTGATCTTGGACTTCCCAGCCTCCACACCACGAGAAGCAAGCTTCTGCTGTTGAGTCCACGCCACCCGGTCTGTGACATTTTGTTACAGCAGCCCAACCCGCCTCATATAGAAAAGGTCAGTGTTGCTAACTTTTCCTTTTGCCTCAGGCTCTACTGTCACTCTAAATTTTTTATATTTAGTGTACCATAGGTTTTTTCACATTAACTTTGATTTTAAAATATATATATATTGCTCCAAAAGATTGTCTGTCTCCACTAGTGAGATAGTCCGGGGCCCCGCCGTAGGAAGCACAGCCTAAGGCTTAACTCCATATCTTCACACAGCGGACCCTCAGGGCGAGGTAGCCACACCCCGTGGTCCCTGGTCCACGTTTAGCAATGTCTCGCCTTGCTGGATGAGGGGCTCACCAACCCCCTACCAACTCCAGCCAGACAGCCCTGCCTCTTCTGCTCTCCAATGGCCTGGTTCCGAAGAAGGAAAATACGAAACATGTCTCACCCCAGGAGAGGCCATGATCGAGGCGGGAAGAGTGGGCGAGGCAGCAGACTGGTAAAGGACGGCAGGTCGTGACTAGTGTCCCACATTATCAGAACTATGTAGTAGGGCGTCTGACTCAGAGACACGGCGCCGCACCGGTCGTCAGAGAGTGTCACGTCTTCCATGTGAACGTGCAACGGGAAGTTGAGCAGAGGTTCTGCCGACCTCCCTCGAGGAGGAAGATAGGAATAGGAGGAAAAGGCAGGTGGGAGAGAGGAAGGACGGGCGATAGCTAAGTGCCCGCCCTGCAGCAGGGTGTGCCCGGCGCGTCCCACCTTATGTCACTGGAGCATCCCAACACGGAGGGCTGGGCTGGGAAGGACACACTCTGCCCCCCTGCCAGAAGCTTTCGGGCGAGCACGTATTCACAGACACCGGCAAGAGAGACTACCGGCTGTCCCCGTGGGAAGGCAGAGGGCCGAGGCCTGCCAAGCGCGCAAGGCTTCTGCGTCTGAAGGGAAGCCTTGTCTTGGGCTGGCGCCTGAGAGAGGACGCCCCCTGACACTCCCATACCTGCCTCTGTCAGC
>NW_011897840.1:3367-5403 GCF_000151845.1 Pteropus vampyrus | reverse complement strand
TAATAGGGAATCTGACAAAATTCAGGATCTTTCCTTCTAGTTCGTAGGCTCTCTCCTTGTTGATATATTTAAATGCCATGTACATGCATTTGTTTTTAAATATATAGAATTTTAAAGGATTTTTTAAATAAAATTCTTTGCTTTTTAAAATCCATATATCAGTGCCACTCATTCAAAATTTATCTTTTTTCCCCCCCAGGCAATGGACAAGTTTTCTCTCTGCTGCATCAACTGCAATATATGTTTACATGTATTCCTTTTACTACTATTTTTTCAAAACAAAGTAAGTGGAGACATTTTCTCATTTTGTATTTAGGAAACTAAATTTGTCATTTAAATACTAGAATTTAAGGTCTTACTTTGAAAATAAAAATGGATATACTACATATGGTCATTTTGTTCTATTTCAGGATGTATGGCTTATTTCAAACATCATTTTACTTTGGATATATGGCAGTATTTAGCACAGCCTTGGGGATAATGTGTGGTAAGTTCTGAAATTCTTGGAATATCATGAGTAAATTTTTGAGTGTTTCAGAATCAGGAAAATACAGTAATAAGAAATTAAGAAATTACATTCTGTTGTTTGATTAGGAACACCAAAATAAACTCAAGAGTTTGGTTGACTTTTTTTTTTCTGATAGTTCCACCTTTAGCTATAGAGTAGGCAGTGGAATAAGGGAGATACGATAATCTCATTAAAAGCTAGGTCCTAGTATGACATTTGGGGACCCCTTTGGGGTACAAGGATTGCTTTTTTCCTCCATCAGTAGAATCTCTTCTACAAATTGATGGTTGTTAGAAGTAAGAGGTAGGACTTTGGGTGCAATGGGTGAAGGTGGTCAGAAATACAAACTTCCGGTTATAAGATGAATAAGTTTTGGGGATGTAATGTACAGCATGGTGACTATAGTTAATAATACTGTATTATGTATTTGAAAGTTGTTAAGAGATTAGATTTTAAAAGTTCTCATAAGAAAAATAAATTTATGGCTCTGGTGGTGGATGTTAACTAGACTTATCGTGATAATCATTGATGTATATATTTATTTAATTATTCACTTATATATATTTATTCATTTATATGTTATATATATCCATTATGTTGCACACTTGAAACCAGCATAATATTATATGTCAATTAAAGAAAAGAACTTGTTTTGTTCATCTATACCGTGTGTGTGATCATGTGTGCACACACAAATGACGTCCACTGTAAAGTAGTAAAACACATTTCACAAGCTATAAGGAAAGACAGTTCTCTATATTATAGCCACATGTTTTATTTATAGCTATTGTGATAACCTTTCTCTGTAATAATTAGTTGACCAACTTTAAGGGACAGATGAATAGGAACTGAAGGTTAAAACTAGATTTGTGTCATGTGGGAACATCCCTGTGTATCTCTAGGCATTCACAAGATTTCTTTAGTATTATTGGCCATCCTTCCTTCAGAATATTGCTCACTGAACTCTACTCTTGATATCTTTCTTGATTGTCACCACCATTCAGTGAGGTATAGAATCACGGAAATATGCAGAGGGTTAAATTTTTTTTTCCTTAACTTTATATGTGATCTTAGGAATATCTAGGGGGGTAATATCTTGATATTTATAAATAAAATGGAATGGATTTCGCTAAAATTTTCAGTGCTTTTCCTGTTGAAATTTTATTTTGCTCCCTGAAAGTCTTGGCACATTGACATTTCTCTGCGTTTTGGCAGTGTCCCAGTATTTATTCTTGAACAGGTTTATATACCTTCAGTGCTAATCTGTTTTTTGGGCAGAGGGGGAAGAGTTCAGACTGTAACAAAGTAAAATGTTACTATAATACAAAATTATACATATCTATCAGGTTATGTATCAGTGATTGGAAGAAAAATATTTGTTGATTTTTTTTAAATGTAGAAAAAAGAAATGACTGTGTTAAGGTGGGGAATAGATTGGTATAGTCTTTATATTTTGAGCATAGTTTTAGTTTTAAGGAAATTAAGTTTAAAAGTGTATTTCTATTCCCACATATTTACTTTTCTGGGG
>NW_011897840.1:0-1672 GCF_000151845.1 Pteropus vampyrus | reverse complement strand
CTTTCAGGTACACCAGTTCTTTCTACTAAGTTGAATATCATTACTGATTATATATATATATAATAATTGATAATTCTAAATGTATTACATCAGGTCAGACTTGGTGTATGATAGTATAAGGTGATTTGCAAAACAAATGATATAATTTTAATAAATTCAGAGAGAATACTAACAAAGATATTATCCTGAAAAAGGAATAACTTTCCAGAGCCGACAGCATTTAGTGTTTATAAATGATAGATACTGCTCTGTATTTGTTTCAAAATATCTTATTTTATCTTTACAGGAGCAATTGGTTACATGGGAACAAGTGCCTTTGTCCGAAAAATCTATACTAATGTGAAAATTGACTAAAGACCCAAGAAAACCTGGAACTTTGGATCAATTTCTCTTTCGTAGGGGTGGAACTTGCACAACAAAAAAAGTGCAAGAAGAGATTTGGGCTTTAACACTGGGTACTTGTGGGTCTGTCTTTAATGGATGGCTTAAAGTAACATCTATTTCCATTGATCCTAGGTTCTTAGTGACTGCTTTCTCCAACTGTTCACAGCAAATGCTTGGATTTTATGCAGTAGGCATTACTACAGTACATGGCTAATCTTCCCAAAAACTAGCTCATTAAAGATGAAATAGACCAGCTCTCTTCAGTGAAGAGGACAAAGTTTATTGAAAGCATTTGTTCCAATAAAATAAATAGAGGAAAACTTGGATGCTAAAATTACATGAATAGAAATCTTCCTGGCACTTAGTGTTTCTACGTTATTGAAAAATGATGTTCCAGAAAGATTACTTTTTTCTCTTATTTTTACTGCTATCATCAGCCTATTGTGGGACATTTTTATATATTGAATCTGGGTTCTTTTTTGACCTTTTTTTTTTTTTTCAATTCAACTGCATCCTTTTTTTTTTTTTTTTTTTAAAGAGAAGTAAAAATATTAAATCTTGCATGTAATATATCTGCTGTCATCTTAGTTGGACCAACTTCCCATTTATTTATCTTTAAACTCTCCTGTTACATCTTAATTCCATCCAAAGAAGATACAGTCTGATGATAGAGGTGTACTCTCTACAATGCAATTTACTGTACAGTTAGAAAGCAAAGTGTTAAATGGAGAAGATATTTGTTTTTATTAAACATTTTGAGATTTAGATAAACTTCATTTTAACTGAATGTCTAAAGTGATTATCTTTTCTCCTCCCCACCCCCAAGTTAGTCTTACATCTTTTTTGGGTTTGAATGAAGGTTTTACATAAGAAATTATTAAAAACAAGGGGGTGGGTAATAAATGTATATAACATTAAATAATGTAACGTAGGTGTAGATTCCCAAATGCATTTGGATGTACAGATTGACTTCAGAGTACTTTTTTCTGATGATGATTGGTGTAGAAATGTGTGAATTTTGGATGGCTTTTTACATCTTGCCTACCACTGCATGAAACATTGGGGTTTCTTCAAAATGTGTGTGTCTTTCTTTTGGGAGGGGGGATTGTTTTCTTCTGTTACTTTTCTGAGACTCCTACAGGAGCTAAATTTGTAATTTAGAAACATTTAATTTTGTTAATCCTGTCTGGGGCACTTAAATAATAACATCTAAAGCATTACTGCTTTAGAATGTTAAAATAAAATTTCCTGACCAAATTGTTTTGTGAAAATAGATGTGTTTGCAATT
>NW_011897839.1:3644-4430 GCF_000151845.1 Pteropus vampyrus | reverse complement strand
TGATTTGACGTGAGCAAACGAATGTCAGTCTTTGGGTTTGACTTTTGGCCGTCGACAGGTGTTTCTAGGGAAAGCCGTTCCCTGGCAAGAGCCTCCGCACCTGGTCACGGCTGGGCGCGGGGAGGAAGCCCGAGGGGTGGGCTCCTTTGCTGCTGGCTACAGAGATGCTGGGTCCCCGCCCGAGATGCCCCCCGGCTTCAGCACAACCCACTCCGTGAGCAGCCAGCATCGGGGCCCATGGCGTGGGCCTGGGGACGTGGGGACGAAACCAGTGCCACCTGCTCTGCTCCGGCAGTCTGCCAGGCTGTGCGATGTGAGTCATGCGCGGCTGCGGCTGCGTCCACAAGCGCCCCCGTCCGTCCTGCGCCTGCGGCTCGCTTCCGCGGTCAGCCCCCTTGGGGTCCTGCTGCTGCTCGCCATCCTCATGGGCTGGCGGTCCCCCCACGGTGGCGGGCTGGGCTCCAGCACGGGAACCAGCCGGGTACGACCGCGACTTTGCAGAGAAGACCGGGAACAGGGGCCGGGGCGCAGCTCAGAGCCTCCTCCTCCTCTTGCCGACATTTCTCATCGTCCTCAAGAAGATCGAAAGCCAAGTGTCCTCAGCAGCAACTTGGTCCTGGCCATGATGGTGGCCTTGGGATGGCTGAAGGGGGAGAGGGAAACGGGGCACAGCGTGTTCAAGTTCGACCCCAGCATTTTGGGGTCATCCACAAAGGCGCTGGCCGGATCCGCGGGCTGGCCCTCCGGGTGTGGGTGGCCTCTGACCTGCGGGCATGGCCACCAGGT
>NW_011897839.1:0-1274 GCF_000151845.1 Pteropus vampyrus | reverse complement strand
TGGGCCACCTCTGCAGGAGGCTTGCCACTCGCCTCATCGGCTGCTCAGCGGAAGCACCACGAGGCAGGAGTCCGCTCGGAAGAGGACCGAGAGGCACCGTTGGCTGCGCGGCGCGAGGCGGGCCGCCCTGCATTGCCCAGGGGCCTCGCCTGTGGCTCTGTGCGGCTCCAGGGCTTACTGAAAAGGCTCAGCGAGCAAGTCGACATCACCCCTGTGTTCTGACAGTTTTCCCCACACCCCGGTGACACCTCCCCTGCCGCCCGGAGTGAAACCCCAGCTTCTGAAAAGCAGCCTGGGAGGCAGGCGGACCACGGGCTCTCTGACTCTCCCGCACTCCCCCGACCCGTGGTGGCCGATGACCACATCCCCTACCGGCCGCCGTGCGCCCCAGAGGCAGCCCCGCCAGGACCAGAAGCAGATGGCAACGAGGCCCCACGTGGCGCCGGGGGCTCCAGCAGGTGGCGCGGGAACAGGCACGAGATGGTCTCATCCGGAAGTCCCTGACGTAGCTACCTCTGTATGCCCATCCGGGGGCAGCAGCCATCGCCCGTCAGTGAGAAAAAAGTCACCCACTTGTCCAGCTGGCAGGGTGACCACGTGTGCAGCCCGGGGTACTCTCCCGGCGTCTCTTAGTATGTCAGTGCCTGACACTAAAGGTCGATACACAATCACAGCATCCGAAGAAAGGCAACATGATCCGGGGTTTAGACACCTCAGGAATGAAAGCTGGGGTCGCTTCGCTAGGTAGAGAACACCCCGCCAGCTGAGGTCCAGCTGCGGGTGGGAAGTGCGGAATGGGTCGTCGAGAAAGGAAGCTGTAAAGATCGCCTGCGGCCTCCTGATCAGCTACAGGGTGAAGGCTGAGGCAGCTCTGCGCAGACCGTCTTTGCCTCTCGTGTGTGTGCTCTGTGTGACATGCCGGCCGGCCGGCCTCCTGTCCTCTCTCCTTATCGCCGGTGCTAAGTGAGGCACAGGTGAGGCAGGTTAATGCTACAGTTGTGTCTTTAGGAAACAGAATATCCAGGGAGGCCGTGCCCTTCCCGCCCAGCCAGGTCTCCAGGGAGAGTGTCCTTTCCCGAAGTTCCTTCCCTTCTCCGCCTGGCTCGTTACCCCCGCCGTCCTGCATGCCAGTGCTCTCTGGCCAATCACTGGTGTGTTTTTGTCTCTTGACTGGATTCAGAATGATATGAAAGGTATTATGTGAACATCTTAATATAAAGGGGAACCTGAAAAACTATAGAAACCTCCCCCAGTGCGAAAATATATACCAAAAA
>NW_011897838.1:355-1624 GCF_000151845.1 Pteropus vampyrus | reverse complement strand
GTCTGAGTGACGAGAGGGAGCTGGCCATGTGGAGATCTGGAGAGAAGGGTGCCTGGAGGAGAGAAGAGCAGAAGCCCCGAGCTCGAAGTGAACTTGGTTCGTTTAAAGGTCAAGGTCAGTGTGGCCATTACCTAGTGAGCGAGGACCAAAGTAGATCAGAATAAGATCATAGAAACAGTCAAGGGCCACAGTAGAGACTGGATTTTATTTTAATGAAATGCGATATCGGTGACTGCTTACTCTGTGCCACTTGACATGTAGTAACTCATTTAATCCTCATGAAAATCGTGTGAGACAGGTACAATTATGAATCGATTTCATGGAGCAGAAAACAGAGGCACAAGGGAGTTAAAATCGGAACTCAGATCTGAACCCAGGGCCGGGCTTCAGAGCCGTACCCTCGGCCATATCAGTAAAACAGAAGCTATGAGGTGGTTCAGAGAAGGCTGACATATCTGCCTTACATTTTTCAAAGGTCTCCCTGGCTGGGGTAGCTTATGGAGAGCAACACTGAAAACAACGGGGACCGTTAGGAGGTCGCGGCACCACACAGGCTGGAGCTGGCTTGGTTCAGGGCAGTGGCCTTGGAGAAGAGAGACACACAGAGATTTGGGGTGTGTTTTTGGTGTCGGGACTTCAGATGGATTGGGTGCGTCTGGTGACAGAGAGGAGTCGAGCATGACTTAGATGTAAGAGAAAGCGATTTAGTCTCTGCTCTCATTTATCTTACCGTCGGATGTTCCAGAGACATGCCTGTCTATCTACCTACCTGTTATTTTAAGGGGCTAATTTGATGATGCTCTTGGCTTATTCATCCATGCAACCATGGGGATGACCTTATGCCACAGAGAGAGAGAGAGACGCACACATCTTCACCAAGAAGGGCTTGGGTAAAAATACTCATGTTGTATCTGATCCTTCTCTCCCAGGATTCTGGGTCTGTGGCTGTATAGGGAAGTCATTTTTATTTGCTTTTCCTCCAGCCCCAGTGATCTGGGGAAGGCGCTTGGGCTGCTTTAGAGCCTTTAGCTGTGGCCCCGGCCGACAGAAGCAAGATGGCTTTATCCTGAGACCTCCCCCCTCCAGCCCTCTTACCTGTGCTCCTCCCTTTCACTAAAGCCTCTGTCCTCTGCTGCCTTCCCGCTTTCTCACCTTGCACATTTTATCTCGGCACCTGACTTTTCTGTGGCGCGCTCCTGACTTTCCCCGGCAAACTGGCCCCTAGCCTGCACCCTCGCCTTACTCTGGGCGGAACTCCACTTTCGCGAT
>NW_011897838.1:0-305 GCF_000151845.1 Pteropus vampyrus | reverse complement strand
CTGACTTTTCTGTGGCGCGCTCCTGACTTTCCCCGGCAAACTGGCCCCTAGCCTGCACCCTCGCCTTACTCTGGGCGGAACTCCACTTTCGCGATTATTTCGGTGAATTCTGACAGTTCCGTTAGACTCTGAACGCCTCGAGAGTCGGGCATGTGGGTGCGATCGTGTGCACGTGTGTGTCTGTGTGCAGACGCATGCCCGTGTCGACTCGCGTGTGCGTGTTCCTATGTGATTGTGTGGTCGTGTGTTTCTATGTGTATGTCTCGTGTGTGTGTATGTGTGCATAGGTGTGTCTGTGTCTTTCG
>NW_011897837.1:4517-6140 GCF_000151845.1 Pteropus vampyrus | reverse complement strand
GCCTCAGGCTATTGAAGGAAAGGAGGAGTGAGGAGAAGGCTAATAGGAGAGACCCCTCCCCACCCCTCCTTCAACTTGAGCAGATTAATTGCTTTTTTTATATACCTGGCTTCCTTATAAGATTTTCTTTCAACAAAGCTTTCAAGATGATTTGTAGTAATAAGTATTTCTGGAGGCTACTCACATCTGCTCCTCACTTAAGGTTGCCAGGTATAGCAAATAAAAATGATATCCAATTAATTTTGAATTTCAAATAAACAACAAAAAAAATTTAGTATAAGTATGTCCTACATATTGCATGAGATATACTTATACTAAGAAAATGAGTTGTTTATCTGAACTTCAAATTTAACTATGCCCTGTATTTTATCTGGCAGTCCTCTCCAACTCCCAATGGCTGACAGTCCTTTCGACCACGCCAGAACCTGATAAAGTGGCAGACTGATCACCTCAAAGTGGTCATTTGATTCATTAAAATGATATGTATAATAAAAAAAATTAAAAACAGTCATAATATATTTGGAGAACAGAAAAAAATAAAAGAGAAAGTAAAACAGAATCATGTAGATTTGGCTGTGTCCAAATCTTTTAACTTCTCTGACACTCAATTTCCTCATCTTTAAAATATAAATTATAGTATGGATGCTAATGTCCTGAATTGATTGCAAGGAATAAATATGGTATGCATAAAGATTTTGTAAATTTAAAGTATCATAGAAATGTATGCAATTGTATTTATTAAGTGCATGGAGCAAAATGTAGCATAAGAAAACTAGTTTAACACCAATAAACAACTGGCTCTTTAATATTTGTTTGTGGCCCTCAGACAACTTGAAACGAAAATTACTGCCATGCAGAGATATCATGGCTAAATCCTTATGGAAAAGAAAACATTGCTGCCTTCCACAGGGCACTAAGGCTTCTTTAGGAATGTTCATGGAGTTTGAAGTCGACCTAGTGTTTTGTGATGGGCACTGGGTGCATACCCAATGTGTATCGTACGATGCTTCCCAAGGTGGCTCCTGAGCTGTCTTGCTTAGATAACCACACAAAAATGACCAGGTCTATAGTATGGTTAATAACAGAATAACAGTATGATTAATAACATTGTGCAATTTTAATTTCCTGGTTTTGATAATATGCTATGGTTATGTAAGATGTTATCATTGGGGAAGCTGGGTGAAGGGTACGCAGGAATTCAATGTACTAGTTTTGCAACTTTTTGTGAGTTTAAAATTAATTTTAAAAAAATGTTTAAAAATAAGAGTATTCAGACCCAATTGATGCCCCAAATTAAAGGGAATCCAAACTACAATGCAAAGGTGCTATAAACCCTTTGAGAACACTGGATTGTGCTATAGCAAAGAAAGGCTGTGTCAACATCCTTACAAGTGGCTCTGTTCTTGCCAAGAAAAAATGGTCATTCACCAGATCCATTTGCTCAATATCTCCTGTCAAATCACTATTTAATTTCTGCCATTAGGAAAAAATTACCAGGTACACTCACCCACCTTGAAGAATGAAAAGTGTATAATCGTTTTTCTTACTTTCAGATAACAAAATAGAAAATCAGAAGTCTCTAGGCAACAGGAACAATTCCAACTTCGTTTTATTTAAGAGATG
>NW_011897837.1:0-642 GCF_000151845.1 Pteropus vampyrus | reverse complement strand
TTAGTATTTAGATTGCTTTAATTATTATGGTTTTGGCAACCATCTTTTACTCTATATGTTGAGCAGGTCTACGTTAGACATTCATAGATTATTTGACTAAAGGAACTTAAGCTAGTTGGAAACAGGCTTATATGCTTTTCTAGTCACCCATATGGGAGAAAGTGTATCCAAGGATATTGGCAGTTATCTTCCTAGCCACAGGAGGAGACTCCACAGAAAGAAGACTCAAACAGGAGGCATTGAAAAAAAAAAAAAAAAAAACCACTCTGATGACATTGTCAGAGTCCTGATGGCTAGATTTGTCTGAAGTTGACATTCAACTTCCAGGAAGCTTTTTTTTGGACAAACTTGTGCTACATCGAACTGAGATTTTAATCTATGTAACTGAGACCCTGCCATCAGCATGCTGCCCTGGGGTCAGTCTGCCTAAAGCCAAAGGCTGCCTAGCTGTTCATGTTCAGGATCTTCCTTTGCTCCTCAAAGCTCTCCTTGAGGATATAGTGATTGAATTCCTCTTTCATGGGGCTTTCCTGTTGCTGCCTAAGCCCTTGCTCTGCACACTGGGCTCTTACTGCCCCTGCCTGCTCCAATCCTTGACAGCTGGATGAGAGTGGGCTGTCTGAATAAACTTAGTCTTCTGGG
>NW_011897836.1:3570-4136 GCF_000151845.1 Pteropus vampyrus | reverse complement strand
GAATATTTCACATACCCCCAGTCTGTCCCTGTTTTCTCTGTTCTCTCATTTTGGTTCAATTAATTGATTCTCTAATTTGCTTTTCATTTTTTCTCCTATTTCCTATCCCAATATCCCTTTTTTCTACTTTTGGGAAGATTTTTCCTCAACTTCATCTTTCATACCTTCTATTTAGTGTGTTAGTTATGCCACCTTCATTTTAATAACTAGGAAGCTCTTTCTTATTCTCTAATTGTTACTTTTTTAAAACTCTCTCGTTTTTATTAGAAATTTGCCTTTCATCTTCTCCAAGGGTATTCGGTAATAGTATGTTGTTTGTTTGTTTTTGATATGTTCTTCTGTTTCCTCCAAGGTGCTCTTATTTGGGATCTCTTTTATCTTACAGGTTGTCCTCAGATGCCTGGATGTCCCTGGCTGTCTGTTCATATTCAGGCATAAAATACTAAAATACTGCTTATAAGTTCTAAATGCTGGTGTACTTCACAATAGGGTAACCGTGATGGTTAATTTTATGTTTCCATTTGGTTGAACACTATTCTGGGTGTTTCTTGAGGGTGTTTTTAAAT
>NW_011897836.1:0-2482 GCF_000151845.1 Pteropus vampyrus | reverse complement strand
AATCCATCAATTAAAAAATATAAAATTTAGGGTGTTTGAGTAGGTTCACTTTATCTGCTTATGTCTTAAACAGCTGTCAAAATAACATTTTGTGGTGGGCACTTTTTCGAATAAACTTTATTCTGTGATACTTTCAGGTCTTTCTGTGCGTGCCAGCTGTTAGATTTGGGGGAAAGCATCCTGTAATTTGAGGATACGTCAAAACCAGAAGGCATGTCCAGTTCATATTTCTGCATCAATTAAATTGCTGCCAGGAAATAGAAGAGCTCCAGGAAAATTTCAGTCAGGTACCAGAAACAGGGATAGCTTTGTGTTTCAGGAACTGCTCTGTGGATACAATGAGGGGAAATGACCCACTAGAAGAATAACATCTGGAGTTGTCCAGAAGCATTCCCCCGGACCTGGTCAGTGTAAACGTCAGGAGTGATGATAGCATCATTTTAAAATACGTTTCCGCTGGAATGCCAAATGAGGTTGGACTCCGTGTTATTCTGTGTGGCATGGAGCATTTGCTCTCCCAACATCCTGGAAAGTGATATTTATTTTCTAGTTTGTGTTTGTATGACTGGCTCTTACTTTGTGGACCACAAACTCATCCCCCGAGAAAGAAAACAAAAACCCCCAAAGCCAGCACTAAACACACCAGCTGGCCTTGTGTCCAGTGGAAAGTAAAGTGAGATAGACTCACATGACCTGGCTTCCAGCTGGTAGCACATTTGCTACATGTGTGAACTAATGTGGTCACAAGACCTCTGACCTTGAGGGCCTCGTTCATTATGTGGGGTTAATCGCCCCCGCCTGACTCACAGGGTGAGGGTGAGGCACCTTAAGATAGCGTATGTGAACACAAAGGATTAGAAGTGTGAATGATCATTTTAAGTAGATAAGGATATGTAAGAGAAGAGGGGAAGGTGGAGAAATAAGAAATGGGACCTCTCTAATAAAGGAAAATTTCACCTTTAATTCTGACAATTTTAAGATAAAAGGGATACTTGGATGCTATCTACTAAGAAAACTTTCTTGATGCCTGGTTTCCATCTTAACTATCAACAGAGACTGACTCTCCCATACTGTTTCAAACACACGTTCAAAAATTGTTCCCCAAATGCTCATAGTCCACTAAAAAAGCCCTTGCTAATCTTTAGAGATTATTCAACCATGGCCTCGACAAGTAAGTCAATTTGTAGAAAATACTGTGAAAAAGTGATTTTATTTACCCAGTTCTGAGCTACCCAAGGGGCCCCCGAGGTGACCCCATTTGCTGAGAGGTTAGGTACCTTGGCCATCTGAGAAAGGGTTGCTTGAGTTGACAGCTGGCATGGAGGGCAGGCCGTGAGGTGAGAGGCTGTTCGGGCCTGGGAGACGTGGCTACCCAGTTTTGAATTAGGCACTGGAAAACCAATTTTAAATTCTGCAGAGACACACACAAAAAGATTTGCTTTATCCATTCTCATTTGTCTTTTGATAATTAAAATTTAATGCCTTCAACCTTGGCAGAATTATTTAATTGATCAAACTGACCCCTTGATAACATCCGCTAGGCAACAGGAGAAATAATGGCATCCACATAGTCTGTATCTGCTGCTGGAGGCAGGGATGTGTGTAAGTGGATCCGGCCCAAGCACACAGCAGATCAAGGAGAGCACCGGTGGCCCCTTCGTGTAAAGGACCCAAGCCCTCCTGGGAGAACCCAGCCGCCGAAGCCACAGTTCAACTTGTGGGTGGGGGTGGGAGGGAGATCAGAAGAAGGTGACAAAATCAATACAGTAAAATATTAATAAGAAATACAGTTATAGAGTCGCAGCTCTAACTCTTCCACTCGCGCTACTCGATCTCTCATTACCTTCCCTTTTGAGATTTTTTTTGGGGAGGGGGAGAGTGGTCCTTTGACTCTCTTAGGAAGACTTTTTATAATAGTTAAGAAAAAGACTGCATGAATTCGAATCCCATCTTCTTCATTTCTACGTATCATCCAGACGATTTTGAGCAAGTCACTTAACTTCTGCAAGCTTCGCTTTACTCATCGCTAAACAGAGTCTCGAGTAACAGTATCCATCTCAGAGGTGTATGTGTGTGTGTATGTGTGTGTGTGAACATTAAACAAGGTAATGAATAACGCATAAGGTAACTACTCAGTGTTTATTAAGAATTATTATCGTTTTTGGATTTACTAATTGGCTTTGTATTGAGAGGTTATTCTTTCAGAAAAAACAAACAAGGGATCTGTAGAGAGTTATGGTTTTCAAAGCTTCAAGAAAAGTGCTGTATTAAAAGAGGAAAAAAATCTGTGTTAGCTTTGTAGAGAGCTCCGTATCTCAAACGATCAGCTTCTTATTCATTGTCAAGTTCAATAAAAGCACACAAAGTCCTAGAGACCTGATAATAATTAAGAATACTCACAGGCTTCTTCCTAGGGCTCCTTTTAATCATCGACTCAAAATTTGGGTGGTCTTTCAATTGGCTGCTTTTGTTATTTTACCTC
>NW_011897835.1:5722-6834 GCF_000151845.1 Pteropus vampyrus | reverse complement strand
AGGAAGGAAGGAAGGAAGGAAGGAAGGAAGGAAGGAAGGAAGGAAGGAAGGAAGGAAGGAAGGAAGGAAGCGAGCAAGAAGGGAAGGAAAGAAAGAAAGAGAAAACTTTCTTAAAACTATAATATTTACAAATGTGATGCTTCTTCTGTGCATACCTCTACCTTGGTACTTTCACTTTGTATTGAAGGGTTGTCAGAAATTTAGTAGGTAGAAAATTTTGGAAGGACATTACATGGGCAAAGATAAGGATAATAATGGGCCATTGAGAAAGACTAGCACTGGAGTATGGCCAGGGCAAAGGGTCAGTATGAGGGGGACACTGGACAGGTAGGCAAGGGCCAGATCACAAAAGGTCTTGGTTTTAGGTAAAGGAGATTGGGAATATGTCCTGAAGGCAATGAGGAGCCTTCATCAGGTTTTAAAAACAAAGAACTATGCAATATAGAGATGTTATAACATCTCTGATGCCCCTTTTCATAATGCCTGCTAGACTACAAGACCTTGACAGGAGCTAATCATATCTGTTTTATCTCTGTATCTTTAAGACTAAGCACAGTGCCAGGAGTACAGTAGGTTTTATAATTATTGGCTGAATAAAATTGAGGTAGCTAAACTGATACCGAGTAGGAGTAAATGACTTGTTTAACATGACAGTGAAACTTGGTGGCAAAGATGAGTCTGACACCAGGCCAGAGCTTCTGCAGGTATATTTCTAAATTATATATCCCTGGGCACTGAGTCACAGATGATTTAGGGTTTTTAGGTTTGAATGCATCCTGTGTGACATGATCTAGGGGCCCGGCTAATTACCCCCCAGATCTCTCTCTCTAATACTACATCCTTTCCCTCAGAAAGCCCAGGACATCTGTGCCCAACCTTAAGAGGCTCAACGGCCTGTGTGACCTCACAAGACCTACCAGTGTGCCAGGAGATAGTCTCTCCTGGGTAACCCATTGCTGCTATCAAGTATTTAAGGATAACCTATCATGGCCCAAGGCCTAGGGTATAGAAAGATGAATCAGATCAGTTGTTGTGCTTGAGGACTAGTCTGAACCTGAATATCTCAAGGCACAGACCCAGTCAGATGCCTCTCAGTATCCATGATGCCCACC
>NW_011897835.1:0-1357 GCF_000151845.1 Pteropus vampyrus | reverse complement strand
TCAGTTTTAGTTGACAAATATTTCTAATTCTGTCCCTTACTCTTTACTCCACTATTAGTGTTCTAGCTCAGGTCTTCACCATCTTCCCTGGACCAGAACTGTCTTCCCTGTCTCTAGTCCTGGTCCCTTTTGAACCCTCCTCCTCCAGGGCCACAGGAGTGATTGTCTTAAAGCCGAATCTGACATTTTCTCTCCCTCCCTTAAAATCCTGCCATGGCTCCTCATTACATGCAACATATAGTTCATGTTTGTTACATCGCACAAGGTGTTCATGACCTGTCTTTGCATATTTCTCATGCTTTCTTCTTTATCTCGTAGAAGTGTCTTAGCGTCTTCGAAGGGATCACCCTGCCTCAGCGTGCTTGCACATGCCTCTGTCTTTGTTCAGGATGCCTTTCCCTGCCATTGATCCCTGTTTACCTGGCCAATTCCTACTTTTCCTTAAAATCCTTCAGATTTCCGTCTTGCTCTACATTCGTTTATTCACTTATTGCCTATCTTTCCTACTGTAATGTGAGCTCCATGAGAATAGAGATCTTGTTGTTTTGTGCACAGTTGTGTCTCAGCATCTAGAAAAGTACCTGGTACATAGTCGATTTTCAGTTGTCTGTTGACAAAATTGTTTAATGAAGACTTATCTCAAAAGAAAAGATCCAACCTCCCGTCCCCATTCAGCTCAGGTGTTGTCTCCTCTAAGAAGTCTTCCAGGGTCCCTCCAATGTTAAATCTTACTTTCTGTGCCTCCATTTCCCATACCTCCCTCTGCCATAGAAGTCATTGCCCTGCACTGCAATTTTTATTTACGTGGCTTCTCTAAGGTCTGCTCAAGGGCAGGGACTAACTTCTCGTCTCTGAATCCACAGCAGCTGGCCCAGAGCCTTACACAGCAGATAATAAATATTGAATGAATGAACAAATTCATTTTAAGAATGTTAAAATAATAAATAATTATAGCATAATAATATATGAAAAGCCATAGGACTTGGAGTTAGGCAGACCTGAGTTTGAATCCTAAACTCTGATTGCTGTTTGAGTGATGTTAGACAAGTGACATCTCTGAACCTCAGTTTTCTAACCTGTGACAAGGGGATAATAAAATCTACCTTGCACAATAAATGAAACTAGCACAGTGCCTAGAAGATAGTAAGTGATCATAAACATTAATTCTATCCCCTGCGTTTCAAATTCAAGACAGCGGTTAAAAAGAAAGTAGCTCAAGGGCAGGAAAGAAAGTCATAAAGTTTTAGAACCAGAAGGACCCCAAAGATTGGAATTTAAACCCAACATCGTACCTGTCCCAAGGTTGGGATCATTTCTGTTTTGCTTGAGATGAAACAAGAATGTCCCAAAGTGAGGA
>NW_011897834.1:5206-7613 GCF_000151845.1 Pteropus vampyrus | reverse complement strand
GTGTGTGTGTGTTTTCTCCCTATACCTTTAAATCTGAGGTTCTCCATCAGGTCCAATTCACCAGAGGCAAAATTTGCTGATGTCTCCAAAAGATAAAATGTACTATTACACTGAAAATATAAGAGTTACTTAAACTGGCCAAGTTAAAGTTGCAAGAATTCTTGGGCGATTGAGCCAGATGTGTCCGATGGGGGCACATCACCTGGACCCGGTGAGATGCATCTGGGATTGAGGATCACTGACAAGTCCGGGTGTGTTTAGGTAGGCAGGAAGTGCAGTTACAAGATACCTTTGAGATTCACTGAGATCTGGCAGAAAATTCAGTCCCTTCTTAGAAGGCTAAAAAGATTTATTTAAGTGATTTGTTTCTCTGTGGGTAGAAAGGTGTTCCCTGGGTTTATTGCCTTTCTTTCCTGCCTTCTCTCCCACTTCATTATGTCCTTTAAGGTCCAGCTCCCTCTTCCAGGAAACTTTTTCTCTGCTGAGTGTCCACAGCACCTCTGTTTTCACTCCTGTTGAAACACACACTGTCTTGCGTTGTTCCGTCTCCAGTGAGACATTCCCACGAGCTGTGCGAAAGGTTTAGAGGCTAAGCTTGTCTGTGCATCTGTGGCTTCCCAGGACAGGTGACCATGGGGAAAGGCCAGTGTGTCTTTTCCCTTCCCACAGCAGGACTCGGAGGAGTGGGCTGCGGTCTCTTTGCCTTCTGGCCTCGTGGATGCTTTGGTGCTTTGACTGGGGGAACGGCCAGGCTCTCCTCTTTCCCTGTGGTCAGTTGCTGCTCTGCTGTCTGGCAGCTCCTGTTGCCATGGAAAGGCCAGTGGGCCTCTCCCTCACTGTTTGTGCATTCGTTCCTTTTTTGCCCCCCTTAGCTCTCAGCCCTGCCACAGAATGGGGACAGAGGGGACTGGGGCAGTGAGTTGGGCCAGTTTTGATTGAATTCTTCTTGCTGCATCTTTACTGATGAACCTTAAGGCAGTAACACTGAACAGAGCCAAGATGGGTGAGAGCAGCTCATAGCTGGTTACCTCGTTGCTTCCTGAGACTTTGAATGTCATCTTGGCTTTTTCCAATTGTGACCATGGGGATTGCTGATGGCACCTCCTTTAGAATTGCAACAACTATCATATTTTGCTATTACTTGTTTGCTATGCATTTTACATTTATTAACTCATTTAATCATTTAAGCCTGAAGACAATTGACTACATCATGTCCGTTTTACAGATGAGGAAATTAAATCTCAGAGAGGTTAAGTAACTTGCCCAAGGTCACACAGCAAGTAAGAAGCAGAATTGAGGTTCATTCCTAGGCAATGTGGCTTTGTCGTCTATGCCCTTAATCAGTATTCTCTACTACTTTTCTATTTCTAAAATGTAGAAACCTACCCATGGAGATCTTTCGAAGAAAAGTAGGTTATTAGCTCTTTAAGTCCATGCTGTCTTATGTTTGTAGCTACATTTAAATATTTACTTAATAAAGTAAGTAGCTAAAAGTGTGCCAGGTGCCCTTTGAAGTGCCCTCACAGTATCTCAATCCCAGGACAGCCCTGAGAGGTTAAGTATTACTGCTCTTCCCACTTTATAGATGAGAAAACTGAGGCCTGGGGAGGCTCAGCAACCAACACCAAGACTATGATCGAGGTGGCATTGGAGGCCAGTGGTCTGGCTCCAGAGGGCACACTCATAAGTAAAGCCGCCAACTTACAAATCAAAACGAGACAAACTTCTCTACTTAGTTATGTTGGCGGAAGGAATTCTAGAAATAGAGGACCCTCCTGAAGTAACCATATTAGTTACCAGAGCTCAATTTATGAGACCCTCTGTTTTTCAGAATGTATTATATTCGGAATGAAAAAAAAAGACACATGACAAATACAACCTGCTGAATTTATTTAAAGGATTATCAGGATTTGTGGACAGTTTACTTACAGACAAGTCTCCCTTCTGTTCCCACTTTCCCATTCTGAGCAGTCACCTTCAAAACTTAGAGAAGAGCTCAGAAGACATGCGATTCCATTTTGTGATCTCTCTACGACGCAACTCTAGTTGAGCGCATCACAGGCAGTTGGGGTCTCAGCAAGCACAGGATTCATGGGAAATTGAAGTGTTATGCCTAGGATAAGAACATAATGAAGTGGGGGAGATTCTCGGATAGGATTTTGGGGTCCAAATTCTACGGGGTGCATCCAAGCTACCCAGGATGCACCTCATCAGTCTACTTATCCCAGCTCAAGGGCCACTGCGGGGGTGGGGTCGGTCATGGCGTTGAAGGTGGTGGCAGTGCAGGTGGTACTGAGGTGGTACCATTGACCACACACTGTGCCGGGAGCCCCCAGCGCCTGCCTTTCCATTTTGAGGACCAGTGCTTAGTGCAGCCCTCTTGATTCAGCTTCATAATCTTATTTTA
>NW_011897834.1:0-1596 GCF_000151845.1 Pteropus vampyrus | reverse complement strand
TGTTCAGTCATTATTTATTGAGATGTCCCATGGCTTCTTGCCTGGAGAGTGGAGAAACTTACATTTGAAATAGAAGTGTCGGCCTCTCTGAAACTCATTCTTGTCACCTCTACGCCAAAGGGCCATGATTTGTGATTACAGAGTGGATGGCATGCAGGCACAAGTGTTGGTCTTTTTTTAATAATAAAAGTGAAAAGTGTCACCTCATGTATTTGTTCCATCCCAAGCACATCCACATGCAACACGTTAATAAATGCTGTAAGTCAGACTTCCTACGTGCTCATTGCGTATGTCTTATTAGGTTGAGTGCTTTTGTTGCATAAGCTCCTTTAGATGACTCTGTAGTGGAGTACTGTTTTTATTCCCACTTTAAAAGATGTAGAAGCTGAGGTCCTGAAAGGTGAAATGGCAAGAGCCCAAGGTCACACAGCTGGGAGAACATGGCCTAGAACCCCTGGCACAACAGCTGTGGGAGGTGGCCAGGGCAGGTATCATCAGGACCATTTTACAGAGGGTGAAGGCTGAGGTTTGGTGATCAAAAGGGTGGAAGATGGAAGAGAGTTGAGCCTGGGATCTGGCCTTTCTGGTTCTGGCTGATGGTCCACTAGCAGTGGGAAAGGTGGTAGAACTGGGTACTGTGTGCTTTGCCCTGACTTGTTCAAGGGCTCAAAGTCAAGGGCCTCCTCGAAGTAGGAATACAGCCCCCGGCAGCCTTAACTGTAGAGCAGGAGCAGGAACTGGCAGGAGCTGGTCGTGGTCCCTGTGGCCACGCCCCTTTGGGAATTTCTAAAGCCCATGCAAGGGCCACTTCTGGTTTATCTGCCCTCCCTGTTCCCAGGCCCTCTAATGCACCTGGATCCCCCCAAGTCACATGGGACACTTTTATTTATTATTTATTTTTATTTTTTCTCTCTTTAATTCCCCCCCACCCTTCCCCCTTTCCCCCTGCACCCACTTCCACCCCTGACCTATGGATGTTGCCGTTTCCCCTTAAGAACTGGATCTCCGAGGGTGGGGTGTCTCCTCCCATGCGCTGGCGGTGTGCACCCGGGGTATGGTCCGTGGCTCCACCTGGGGCGCGAACCCAGGACCTTCTGCATGTAAAGCAGATGTGCTAACCACTACACTATGGAGCCACCCTGGGACGCTTTTAAAAGAGCTGTTTCCTGGCTCTTGAGACAGGCCTGTTGAATCAGGACCTTGATGGTGGGGCCCTGGAATCCACACTGACTCCATGCCAGGCAGTCCTGAGAGGTGTTTAGGTTGGAGAACTACGGGTCCGGGCCTCAGCACTAAGACCTTGGAAGGGGAGGAAAATGCTGTGGATTCACTCTCAGGGTCTAGGCATGATGCTTAAACACAGGACCGTGGTTACCTTTGGCCAGAGGACAGGCTACTCTATCGTCTGCCCCAGACATTTGGGGTTGTGCTGGAAATAGCTTACTAACTGTTTCTGTTTTGTGTCAGTGTGATTAGGTGTGTCTGCCGGCTGCATGCTAACTTTTTTTTTTTGTATCTTTTAAAAAAATTGTGATAAACTATATATAACATGAAATTTACCATTTTAGCTATTTTGAAGTGTACAGCTCAGTGGCA
>NW_011897833.1:4811-7001 GCF_000151845.1 Pteropus vampyrus | reverse complement strand
GTAAGTCAAAATGCTAGTAATCATTCTTTTCAGTCTCCCTGTGAACCTTACTAACAATTGTGTGAAAATACTCAAAAAAATGGACTGGACTCTTAGTTTGTACAAAGCCTCCTTCTTTTCCCATGCCTTCGTTTCAAAGCGTCTTTAGTCTGACCTATGCATTTATCTAGTTTCAAAGTCTTTAGATCCACCAACCTGAAGATCCTTAACAAAAATCTACCTGTTTGCTTTTGTTATGAACTTCAAGAAAGAAAGTAAATGAATACCACTCACTTTCAGCAAATTACAAGAGAGTTATTGTAGTCTGTAGGGGCCACCAAGACCTTTTCCCACCACTCTTTAGTTCATTTATAAATATCCAGAAATATATAGCAGGGAAATTATAATGATCAAAGTGTATTTTTTTAGATAATTATAAGCAAGAACTTGATTGGAGCTTCTACATTTGTTATAGGTATTTGAAAAGGCAGTTTTCTGGTTCTCTCAAATTAGTAATTTATAAATAGCAAACCATGTTGATTGTCTAAAGAGATTTAACAAAAAAAAAAACTTGATGAAAATGGCTAAAATGGATTTAAATTGGTGAATCAAGCTGAGGTTCCAGCAGAATGATTGGGTTTAGCATTTGATACCATTTGATACATGAGTTTTCACATACCAAAGACTTACTTTGAAAGAAATTGTTTACGTGGGGATTATGAACACCTTGAATTATAAGAGGAAGTATGTGAGCCTTTTTTTTTTTAATCATGAAAAGATTTTTTTGATGTGCATTTAGAACTGGAAAATATGTAACCAAAGTCTCATCGGGGTGATATTAGTGGATGAGAAAGACTTTACAACAATTTCAAGTGGGCTTACCACTTCTAGCCTCCGATGAAGAACTTGGGTAAGGGAGGGGATTGTGGGCAGGCAGAACACTGTGAGTGCATAGAGCAGAAGCTGTCAAATAAGGCTTTGGAATACTTTCATAAAGTATTTTAATTTTGCTCTGTAGAAAGTAATAAAAATTAGAGTGGATAAGTGTCCAAAATACTTTTCCACTCCCAGGAAGACTAATATATTAGGACTGTACCGATTTATAAAATTAAGCTTGCAAATGCATAATTTAAAAATCTTAGACTACAACTCTTTAATCCACAGCTAGAAAGAATTTTTTTCAATTCCTTTAGATCTACAAAACATTGGCATTTTTCCTGGTTCTGTGTCTTGTTTTGGATCTCATCCAGGTCTATAGTTGCTGCAGATAATCAATAGCAGACATATAGAGCGGAACTTATTTGTAAGACATCTTTACTCCACTGTTCTGACAGAATTTAAAACCATGCTAATGGCAGTTATGACAGTGAGTGCAATTCACGATCTGCAATCAAGGTTTGTAATTACATAGTTTTAAAGCAGTCTTAATCATGCAGTGCCCTGATTTAATTCCAACTCAATGAAACCAGAAACCAAGCAAAATTAGTGAGATAAAAGGGTCATGAGTAAAATGAGATAATCTGACAAAGTATCTTGCTGGGATTTATATGATTTAAAGATGATTAATTACATTCTCATAGCATGTATACAGATTTAAAAAATTTTTAAACTTCAAGATAATTTATAGTCAATAACGGGGAGATGTTGAATTTAATTTGGAGTTAAGTCTAAGGCTATGCCACTCTGAACAAGCCGGATCCCGTCTGATCTCGGAAGCTAAGCAGGGTTGGGCCTGGTTAGTACTTGGATGGGAGACCACCTGGGAAGGCCAGGTGCTGTAGACCTAAAAACATAAGGGATTGTAAGCCAACAAGGCCCTTGCAATCTGTGAGGTCAACCAAGGGTTGCCTCGTCTAAAATAAATAAATAAATAAATAAACAAAGAAATAAATGAATTTGGAGTTGATTAGATTAGAGGCTTTTGTTTTCTTTTAACCCCCTTGCAAATGAAATTTCATCCACATGTTTGGAAACCATTAAAGAAATTTTAAGACTATTTCCAAATAAGATTTTTAAAAGAGACAAAAAAGCTAGTGCTGTGTTTGCTAAATACTTTCATAATCATGATAATTATATGCACTGGTAGTTTTTGCCTCAGTGACTCCTTGCAAAGTCGGTGGCCAAGCAGCGACTCACATTACAGGTCACCTGAAAGTCCCTTTGTGTTCCTGCTTCTATGCTTCATCTCATTGTGACTTGCTTTTCAAGAGT
>NW_011897833.1:0-696 GCF_000151845.1 Pteropus vampyrus | reverse complement strand
AACACCTTGAGGTATGGTGCTGCCACCACCATGCTGTCATCTGGCCCAACGGTTGGGGTTATTCTGCTATATGGAAACCTCAAGCCTCATCGTTCCTGTTTAGAAGCAAATTGCAGTAAGGCTATCTCATTATAGTGTATTAGCATTAGAAAAGTGGGCTTTCACAGCTATTGTCTCATTGGTCCTCAAAACCAACTAATCCACCTGATTCTCTACTCTTGTTTAAATTCGATTTTTTTCCATTCCCATTGGTGTTGTCCTAGGTCACGAACTCATCTCCTCCAGACACAGGGGCCTGCAGACAATCATTTTCTAACTCTTCTCTCTACTCTGTTTACAACGGTGCAAGATAAGGTCAAACCCCTCGCTGGGACTGCCACCCACATCCAGCCATTCCATATGATTGGCAATTCCCTGAAAGTGGCTATGCCGTGCCTGCCTGCAGGGTTCTGTCTGTCCCATTGCCTCTGCTTGGTGTATTCTTTCCCTACCACCTGCCTGGCAAAGCCTCAATCAACCTTTGAGACTCCAGAGTCTACTCCCACCTAAGGGTTGCGGTCTTCCTCCCCCAGACAGAGCCAATCACTCTGTTGGGAAACAGCTGTGGGCAATATCTTTAAGCCCGTATTCCCCACCACCGCTGCTCAGATCCTACGTGTGTGTTCATGAGTCTCGCTTCCCTTTTAGGCGGGAATT
>NW_011897832.1:3983-5527 GCF_000151845.1 Pteropus vampyrus | reverse complement strand
ATAGATAAATGTTGAAAATATTTTACCTTATTTTTTGGATCCTATAGAAAAAATATTTTAAACAATGATATTGAAGTCACGATAGTTTTTGTCATTCCTAGATCTATATAAATATCCTCAATCTCTTCTAAACTATTTGAAGCATCGTTGGACCCTCCCCCCCGCCCCATTTTGTCAGTGTAGTTTTCAAGGACAATATATGCTCTGTCAGAAATTGATTTTCATCATGTCCTTGGATCATGATGACAATGCCTTATTGTGGCTAATGTAAACATCTATAAATGTTGGAAATCAAAACATACCTGACATATCCCTGTATGCCATTACTATAATCAGCTTACTTTCTAAATTTAAATAGGTGAACATCTAATAACATAGTGTTTGATGAAATTTAATGAACTCTAATGACATTCAGCTACTATCAAAGCTATTTTGAAAGTTCTGAGTGTCTTCGATAATTTTGAAATATGTATAGGTTAAACACATTCCTAAGCCAATCTATTTGTCTACTTTAAATAGAATATTTATTCATGTTTAATTTTTGAAAGATGAAAAGAAAAATTAGGAGACATATAAATTATACCTTGAAAGTAGTAATATAAAAGTAAGAATGAAGTCAAATGAGCATTTTTTCAGGTATAAATTAATAGTAAACAGCAACATGTATACTAATTGCTAATTGGAATACTATGATATATTAAGTAATGTACTAAAATGCCTTCTAAATAATGTGGAAAAATACAGATTCTACATTTAAACACAAGGTTTATACATTAATTTGAATGAATTTCTAAATCAAATGAAGAAAGTACAACTCAAAAGTTAAGAATAAATCTATATAAGACATTATGATTGTGGAGAAATATGGAACTTTAAAAAGGTGAACTAAATTTGACACTAAGCAGAAGAGATTAAAACTCCATGGTACAGTGATTTTGATAAGATGATCACAATGAATGGAATGCTCATAATATGTAGAATTGCAATAAAAATTAGCAAAGAAAAGAGGCATAGAGGAGGATATTTTACTCTATATCAAACAGGATTGTAAAGCAAGTAAGATAAAAGTTGAGAATTAAAATGTAGAAGTGAAATACTTTGGCAAAAGATGAAAGGAAAAACAACAAAACAAAAGAGAAATGAGTTAAGCATCTCTTATAGTACCTTGAAATTGGAGAAAGTATTAATGAACATTTTTAATTCCAATACTAAATTTTTAAGAATAACTATCTATTATCTTGACAAATCTGTGAATACAAGCTCCGAATATTGTGTGTGTGTGTGTGTGTGTGTGTGAAAAAGAGACAAAAAAAGTAAATGCCCTAAAAATGCATATAAATGTCAGATAATTTTTAGTTATAGGAAGTGAACAAATGAATATTGATATAGATACAAAAAATACTGTGTCACCACTACTTCCACTTTGGGGAACTAAACATACAATTTTCTGTATGCTGTTATATAAAGGTTGATATTCAGATGTTATGGTTTGCCCTTCAAAATACACAAACGGTTATGCTACTTAGAAGGAACTCTTCAACTAG
>NW_011897832.1:0-2627 GCF_000151845.1 Pteropus vampyrus | reverse complement strand
GAGAAGGAGGGAGAGATGAAGGGAGGGAAGGAGGAATGGAGGGAGGGAGGAAGGAAGAAAAGAATAGCTGGAGGGAGAGGAAAAAAGAAGGAAAGAAAACCAGAGAGCCAAATATAAACCAAGACAGTGACAGATCTGACACTGACAAAAGGTGGAGGGGCGGGGGGCAGGAAGGTGGGGGAGAAAGGAAAATAAAGATATCTAACCCAGGGAAAAGAATTTTAGAAAATGTGATTGCTGACTTCTACTATTTGCAGAGCTATCATAAAAAAGAAATGGTAAGACACAAAAGATGTTACTCTGGTATTCTTTGATTATAAAGTTCTGTGGTTCTTAATTCTGTAAAAAAGAAAAGGATAGTGGTCATGGATACTCATTTATTGAATATAATATGAACTTTGAACCTAAGTACTCCAGATTCTAGCAAGGGGTACAAAATAGAAGATACATTTGAATAAAAGATGCTTGTTTAAATTAAACTGAGTGGCCATGACTCATCTATGAGAACGTATCAATTCCACTTATGCATATAAATGTGCAAAAACAAACAAACAAACAAACAAATAAAAACTCGCACTGAAAGAGAGAAATGGGGAGGGCAAGAAGGATAAAGAGTGTGATATGTACAAGTTATAATGTTAATTATATTATTCAACAAAAAATATGCAAAATAAGCTAAACATATTCTTTTGCCAGAAAGTTAATGATGATGACATGAATTGTGGTAAAACTGTAAATTTAAATTCTTAACATGAAATGATAATACTAAGAAGGTTTTTTTTTTTAAAAAAAAGTGTTTCACTGATATAATTTAAATATACTTTGCTAAATAAAACAGATGACTTATTACTTTCTAACCAGAAAAATTTCTAATTTTAAAAATATGTGTGTGTATTTCTACATGAACTTATTTTTTGCATACTAAAAAGAAAACTCTTGTTTGAAAATTTGATTTAATTAGTGTATTCCATGACTATGATGCAGAGTCAACAAATTAAATTATGGCAAGGTGGAAAATGTAAACAATTTTGCTATACTGTACATAGTATTTTATGATATAGATATGTCCAATTGAATGTTTATCACATTATTCGATGAATTAAATGCTAAAAATCTTCCTTGAAAAGTAATAGACTCCATAATGTAAGCTATACAAAGTATTAGAACAAATTCAAGTAAGTATAAACATTATAAAACACATGCTGAAATATTAGGATGCTAGACTTAACAGAGGAAATAAAATTTTCATTTATAATCATACCTTGACAATAATTAAATATACTGATCAGAAAAAAACATTGCTGATGTGTTAAAGAATCATATATTTATGAAGAAAAATAAACCAAATTGTTAAAATGAATTAAGGATAAATACCCTTGCTTAAAAAAATTGTTTATCAAACAGTGGTAGAAGAAAAGTTCAATAAGCAGATTATCAGGTGAAAACACTTTAGATTAAAAAAATATTTAAAAGTTTTAGTTCACTAAATACATTTTTGAAAAAATATATAATGTGACAACACATATGCACACACAAATGTCTTATAGGACACACATAGCATGTTTGTGTTATAGGATGCAGTATCCCTAAATTAACTCCAATTTTCAGTTGAACTTCTAGTATCTTTTTGCATGGAAGGAACATTTAAGCAATCCAGTTTCCCTCTCTCGGTTCCTCTTCTAATTTCTTCTAATTTAAGGGCCACAATGATCATGCTATCTAATTTGATCTCCTCTTGGTTTTGAACTTTCAATACATTTATTTTTCCTGTACAGAGTGTAGAAGGTATAGGAGGCAGAAATACATTTAATTGATTATAAAATTCTTGTAGCCTGAGAACCATAATATTTTGTTTTTAGATACAAGAAGAAATTCCTACAAATAATTTTGTGGACTTTAAATAGTTACTGAAAAGAACCATAAATCAAACAAAAGCAATAAAATTACTGATTTTAAAAATTAAAGTTAATCTCCTTTCAAATTAACAATTTAAGTGAAAATCAAATTCATTGAGTTATAGAATAATATACTGATTGATTAATATTCCATTAGAAAATCACTAAAACCAAACTCTTCAGAACAGAAGAAAATGATAGAAGTAGTACGAAGGATTGAACACAAATCATAAGGCACCTAAAAGATAATGGAACCATGTACTAGAAATAGATGCAGCTCATGAATAATCAGTCTTGCCAAAATATGACCACTAATTACTTTTCTTATAGTACCAAATTTAGAACATATTGTTTAGTAGATGCAAACAAATAAATAATTCATATCTAAACATGTACATAAGTATTACTGTTGAAATGTATGTTTGATAATTGACTACAAATAAAACAAGTTACAGAAAATCATATGAGCATGTATTCTTATAGAAACATAGTGCTCAGGAGGGTGCTGTGAAAATCGATAATAAACTATTTCAATAAAGATGTTTATTAATGTTTTATGAACTAGTATAGAACATAAACAGCACATTGTTTACATTTGCAAATTTTAATCACTTGCTTTTTGATTGAGCGTATGTATTTTAATAAATTTAGAAAAAGATATGTAAACAGAAAAAAAAACTATGATTTTGCCATCATCATCGGGAGCAGCAATGTAGATTCTTACCAAATTTT
>NW_011897831.1:3421-3764 GCF_000151845.1 Pteropus vampyrus | reverse complement strand
TGTTTTCTGTAGCTAAGTCAGAACGGCTCCTGACAGGTCCATGTGAGCAACTTAAGGAGAAGCAGAGTCCTCACTAACGATCTCCACTGCCAGGAGAGCAAATGCATTAGTCCCGCTGAAGTGACTAAGAAATTCTTGTTCAGGTTAGGCTCTGCCTTCATCACTTCCCCATCTGCAGAGGAACCTTCTCACCTTGCGAATCTGTCAAAGCCCCAAGGGATGGCCCGCAGTAGGTTCCTCTTTGGCCTGCGGGAACGAGTGTGACTCGCTAGGCCTCTGCAGTATCCCCGGCCTCCTTCTAATTGTCTTCTCTATGAGGGCATGAGGAGCCCCAAGGATTATG
>NW_011897831.1:0-1862 GCF_000151845.1 Pteropus vampyrus | reverse complement strand
GGCCCACACATGCAGCCTTTTCAAGGTGGGTGACCTTCACTGGAAGAAATCTGCAGCGAAGTAGTTTCTAGAACCTGATATGTTAACCTGACTCTCAGTGGCATTTCCTGCCTTCTCCAGGACCTTCCCTCTGCGCTGTCACGCTGCCCCACCCTAATTCCAGTCTCATCTTCTCTCACCTGGGCCCCGAGATGTCCCATGACACGATGGGTGGGGAGGCCCACCAGAGATGCACCACATGAGTTGTGACAGTGATATGTTCCTTCCGTGCTACCAGGGAAGTGGGACCTCATCCCCACCCCAAGAAAACAGCACAGTAACCATCTTCTCTGGGGAAGCAAGTTTTCACATGCAACAGAAAGCCAGTGTTTCATGGAGTAAAAACCTTTCTTCCATTCCCATTCATCCAGTGATGATTTACTGAGCACCTACTACATACCTTGCACCGTTCTTAGCACTGGAAAGGTGTATGTGGACACTGTAGACAAACTCCACTGTTATGGAGCCTGCCTTCTGGGATGTGGAACATAGACAGTAATCAAACAAACTAATACGCAATACAATTATGTACTGTGATCAGGACTTCAAAGAAAGTAAGTGGGGTGAATTCATGGGCCTCGGTTGAGTTGTGAGTTTGTAAAACCTGAATGGCAGAAGGAGTTTATCCTGCTAGGTGGTGGGTAGAGAGGTTGGTAGGGGAGACACGTTTCCCAAGCATAGGAGCAGCCTGTGCAAAGGCCCTGCCCTGAGAAGAAGCCTGGCACATTCAAAGGACAGAAAGGAGGCCAAAGAGACTTGAGCCGATCGAGGGAGAGAGAGGGGGACCAGAGGGGGTTGGAGCCAGAGGCCTCGGAAGGACTTGGCTTTTATTCCAAACCCCCCTGAAAACCATTGGTGAGTTTTAAGTGAAGTGCCACAAGTGGACACTCATCCTGGCGATGAGGGGATGCTTGTGAGGACATAGAATGGGGAGAACTTTTAACCTCCCAACATGACATTTGGGGGATTTCTTTCTTTTCAACCTACATGTGATTGATAAACTCTGGGGTCCTCTCAGAAATGAGAAGGTCAGCACTGACACTGTGACCCCCCTCTCCTCTCCACTGCCCCTTATATGTGGCACCAGTGGTTGGCAGTCTGAATCTGGGTCTCACCCTGGATAAGAACCAGCTGAGAGACCTTTGGGGTGCAGGGGGCTTCGTTAGCGTGCTCCTTGCTGGCCGGGTTGGGGCGGCCTCTTGAAGGAAGAGGGAGTGTCTCTTTAGGTCACACAAGCTCTCTGTGTTCCAGCCTGGCCTAACTGGCCCCTGCAGCACTGCTGGGGCCTGACCCCTAAATTCCTCCGCACTTTCCAGAGCCCGGCGGCTCCTTATTCCTGCCCCAAAGCCTGCTAAGGGTCACTGATAGGGTTAGAGAGGGAGCCAGAACCGTGAACAAGAATGAATAGGCAGCTTGACTGCCTACAAGCGCCCATCAGGGACCTTCATGGCAACATACAGACGGAGGAGAAAAACCCAGGCACGGCAGACTGGCTCCATTACAGGAGAAAAGAAGAAAGCATAAAAGTTCAGAACATGGGATCGCACCCCAGAAAGCTCTCCCTGGAGCAACACAGAGTGCAGCCCGCTTTGCCAGCCTGTGGCCATTGGAGACTCCTGTCTGGGGGTAGAAATGGGAGTATAGAGCCTGTAGCAGGCCCTGGTCTCCACAGAGCAAGTGACTGACCATCCTGCCAGGGCCAGCTCCCTGGACGCAGCCCCTTGCCACTCTCTGGAGTGTGGCACGTGTTTTATGGGCAGGCTGTGTGCACTTCGGGACCCCAGCTCACAGCCAGCACTGGTATTAACCACAGAAAATAACCA
>NW_011897830.1:3141-5275 GCF_000151845.1 Pteropus vampyrus | reverse complement strand
ATCCCTGTGTATTTATTTATTATTTATTTTATAACTTGAAGTTTGTAGAGTCATTAGAAAGAAAAGAGAGCACCCTCTCTTGCTCTATTGCTACAGTCCCTCCTGTGGGAAGGTTGTGGTGGAAGGGCATCAGCAAATTAGAGTGTCCATTCTCTGTAACCCATCTCATACTTATCCAGAGAGGTTTGGCAAAGGGACCCTGTTTGCATCTTCCCAGGTTTTGGAGGCAGTTGGGTCAGATTTCTCTCACTGCCTTCTTTTCAAAAAAAAAGAAGTGGGGATGCTAATTTCCAGTTGAAGGACCCCTCTTCGAGACACTCCCAAATAAGAAGTGAGCAAGAGCCATTTCATATTCTTGTGTGCGCACATTCTCAAGAAGTTGACTGCATGCCAGCAGCAGTTGCCTAGGGAACACCGGTGACATCAAGAAGATGCGAGGACACACTAAATAACTTTAGCAACTATTTGCATTTGGCAGATGTAACCAGGGGCAGGTCTCTGCATGCCTCCTTGTGGAAAAGTCCCAGGAGCCTCAAAAGGAATAGGAACCAACTGAAACAATAATGGGCAGGTAGTAGATGAAGAAGAGAAGAGTGTTCTTAACTCTTTAATGGCCTCTCTCCCCAAAGCTCGCTGAAGTCAACAATCTATAGCAGTGAGTCCCAGAAGCTATCCCAAGACTTTATGCACTCTGGGTGATTTGACCACAGGCCAGGAAACCCCAGAGGGGCAGCTTCTTCTGGGACTGACATGCCCTCTGCAGTTCCCCAGGGTCTTGCTCCTGTTTCCCCCACTCTGGAAGGCAGGTGACAAAATGGGCTGTGAGGCTGCTGGGCTCATGTTGCTGAGGCAGTTAATTGGGATCTTTTACATTTGATAGGTGAGAAGTCTGAGCTTCTGGGGAAGTCAGCTTTTTATCAAACCTGCTCCCTCTCTCATCTGTCTGTTTTCATTAGGGCTGAGGCAGTCCCACCAGGCCCTAAGAGAAGAGGCCAATGAGCCAAGCCATGCCGCTGTGGCCTGGAAATTGCAGCCGCTGTGACCGAGTTATGCAGGTCATTGCAAGGCTCCTTAGGTGAGCTCCACTAGGGCTCTCAAGAACCCAGAGCTTCTCACTCTGTGGATGAGATGGAGACACAGACCTAGAAGAGAGGCCAGCAGGGGTACAGACTGAGCCTGGCTTTTTTCACTGCCCCCTTCAAAAAGTCAGATGGTATTATATCAAAAACAATTGGCTTCTTTATCCTCTTTCCCTACTCTCCTCCAGTTTGACCACATCTGTAGGTTCTATTGAAATAGAGCCAAAATAAACAAAAACAAAGCAAACCCAGCAGCCAGAGAGGGTGGGGACATGCCACCTATCTGGACAGGTTACATGCAGGCACTGGATTGTCAAGGCACATCTGCTGGTAAAGGTGATATATGAATTGATTAACGAGTCTGGAGCTAGACAGGCCTTGGTGAGTGAAAAGCGCTATGGACATACCTGTGCAAGGTAATTGGGGAGAAAGAGAGAAGGACTTTCCCAAGTGAGCATTAAAAATACAGTTGTATGACCCTCTTGAGCAGGATGGCAAGCAATTGCCAATATCCCACAATGTGGCTGCCATCATTTGTCTTCCAAATTGTTTCCCAGTTTGAATGGCTTCTGGACACTTCAGCTTCCATGCATGTATGTGTACATAAAGAAAGTCCACTTAAAACAATGGAAGATTTTTTTTTTTTTAATGAGAATGTTCAGAGCTAGCAAAAGCAGAAGAAATAGACTGCTCGTGAGGCTGACAACTGGCTGACATTTTTTGGAGTTCCAGCTCCAAAACTGCTTGCACGTGTTCATGCGTGAGACACAGGTACCACAGTGCTAGGAAGTCTGGGATTTTGCAGCTTCAGGTGTGTACTTTGCCCTGAAACTATGCTTTCATTGCTGGCACTGGTGGAATTGAAAATATACCATCATCCAGATCTCTAAATCTCTACTGGCACCAGCTCCTAGTGGTAATTCCCACTCGCCATCTGGGAGAAATGAATGGAATGCCCTCTGTGCTACACTCACTTGGAAGGATCACACAGCAAGGTGGCTTAACCTCCTAAAGTGTTAGATAACTCTTTTTCAGATGACAACTATGCCTTCTTT
>NW_011897830.1:0-1771 GCF_000151845.1 Pteropus vampyrus | reverse complement strand
CAAGTGGCTCCCATGCCAGCCAGCATCCCTCCCTTCTGCAGGCAGCAAGGACAACAGCCCCAGGAACATGAAAATACTTTTCAACCACAGTAAATGAGATCAGTGGGTGGGCTTGTTCACTTGTTGGCATTAGTTGGAGATCAAAGCAAACACAAGAGAGAACAGCCCCAAAGGGAAGGAGAAGGGAAAAGCTTCCTCAACACCCTAACCCAGCCTGGGTTTCTAAGGGGGTAGACATGGGAATGATCCTGACCAAAACACCAGCCCTCCCCAAGGAACCCAAAGAAGAAATGACAAGGAAATGAAAAGGGTAGGAGGTGGGAGTGGGAAGAGGAAGAAACAGATAATACAAAGGAAGGAAGGAGGGCAATTGGAGGGAGCAACTCCACCCTCTCGAAGCTTCAAAGAGGGCCTTTCTCTGACTCAGGGTCTTTAGGGAAACAGAAGGGCAGAGGGCCCAAGGAAGAGACAGCCACACAGGGGTCCTGGCTATGCACACTGGTACCAGTTGCCAGCTGGAGAGAAAACAGGCTGTTCTGGCTGCAGAAGGGAGAGAGCTGATTCTCTTTTCTTTTCTCCGAATAGAAAACAGAGCCCAGCCCTCTGAACCTGGCCAGGCCCAGTTTCCTCCCACAAGGCAAATTCTTTCCTGTGCTTAGGAAGCACACCTGGCTAGAATTCTCATGCCATGGGCCAGGAGCTCAGAGCTTTCCGCCCAGTGGATGATCCCTAGGGGCAATAAAACGCCTGGCCAAAGAAAAACACTTTGATGTCAAAAATCGTCTGGAGGGATACAAATAAGCACTGAATAGCTGCTCGGTGTGCTCCGAAGTAGTAGTAGTAGTAGTAGTAATAGTAGTAGTAGTAGTAGTAGTAGTAGTAGTAGTAGTCGTCGTCGTCGTCGTCACAGTAGTCACAGAAATGGTGATGGCAATTATGATGGTGGTGATAATGACCACCATTTAACGAGCACTTACTAGATGCTAGATGTAATTTTATTGCCTCCTCGCAACATGTCATTGGGGTAGGCATGGCAGAGGCTGGCAGTGCCCCCACTTCCACCCTTACCTATGGGGCGCTCTGTCCAGTCTGACATCATCTGCTAACCCCTGCAACTCTTTGCTGAAGCCTTCCTCCTACTGCAGCTGGCTTTGCCCACTCACCAGCAGGCTGGAAGTGCTAAGGAATGAACAATCTCACCCCAGAGCAACCTCAGCCATGGAGGGATGGAAGTTGGTGGATAACACCCCAGATCCTCTGCTCTGTGAATGGGGTAACTGTGTGTGGTCTTCACTGGCTCCCATTGGGATTAAGCTCTAGCTTCTCAGCATGGTTATTTGCTTGATAATTTACCTAGTATGGGCTGCCTTCCCTTCCCTGTCTCACCTCCCCATCTCTTCCTAGTGTTTCCCCAGGTCACCTTCTAAATAAACTACTTGAGCTGAAATTCTTTTCCTGAAGTTGTCTTCTGAAGGAATCCAACATGAGAGTTATATAGCTCCATTTTATAGTTGAGAAAACTGGGGCTCATAGGGTTTCAATAACTCACCTATGTCTGCCTGATTCAGAGAGTGCTCTTAATGACTATTCTCTAGTACGATTACTATGAGTTTTGCTGAATCCTTTGAGAACCAAGTAAACTTCAGGCCAGAAAAAGCCCAGAGGATGCACCCCCATTGAGAGCTGCCTCTGGCATGAGTCTGGGGTGTCTTGAGGACCTGGACCTAGGCCCAACTGGTTAAGAAGATATGTTTTGGCATCAGAAGACTTG
>NW_011897829.1:553-1321 GCF_000151845.1 Pteropus vampyrus | reverse complement strand
CGTGGCCTTATTAAAAGTGTGGGGCTACCTGGGAATCAGGATTCTGCATTGCACCCTCAGGATAAGCACCCTAAGCTCTGTAGAGAGAAATTTCCTATTACTCCTTACTTTCTTCCAGTCTCCAAGCTGGGCTGGCACCTGAGTCATGAGGAATTTCAAAGCAGCTCGAGGGGGGGGCGGGGGGAGGTAGAGAGCGGAGCCCCGGCTGGGAACTACGGATAGTCTGGACCCAGACCTGCCTCTTGCAGAGTGAGCAAGACAACTCGACTCCTCACGAGGGGAAAACTAAAGTGTTGGGCGAGCCGGCGCAGCCAGGACCAGGGCAAAGGAGCTCCTGAGCAGGGAGGCGCTGGGGTCCACGGGAGTAGGTATTGGCGGGGGGAACGGGGAGCGGGGGTGTGCAAGGGCGTCGCTGTAGGGCTTGTGGAGGGGATCCCGGCCCGAGGGAGAGGTTTCGCAGAGGGGCTTGGGGAGGCGGTTCAGTGTCTTGAGGCGGGGTGGGGGAGTGTCCCAGCCAGATGTGCGTCGCTGAGAGACTGAGGGACCGGACCCCAGGAGGTACCGGGGCCGAGGGGGTGTCCTGGTCCGAGAGAAGGCGCTAAGGAGCTGGAGACAGAGGAGACGTCCCACCCGGGGGGCGTCGCTGAAGAGCTTGGAGAAGGGGTCTCGGGAGGTACTAAGACACAGAGGGAGTCGCGGCCTGGGGGCGTCGCTGAGAGACTCCTGAAGCCGGTGGGCATCAACCGGGCTCGGGGGCATCGCTGAGGG
>NW_011897829.1:0-503 GCF_000151845.1 Pteropus vampyrus | reverse complement strand
TCGCAGAGGGGCTTGGGGAGGCGGTTCAGTGTCTTGAGGCGGGGTGGGGGAGTGTCCCAGCCAGATGTGCGTCGCTGAGAGACTGAGGGACCGGATCCCAGGAGGTACCGGGGCCGAGGGGGTGTCCTGGTCCGAGAGAAGGCGCTAAGGAGCTGGAGACAGAGGAGACGTCCCGCCCGGGGGGCGTCGCTGAAGAGCTTGGAGAAGGGGTCTCGGGACGTACTAAGACACAGAGGGAGTCGCGGCCTGGGGGCGTCGCTGAGAGACTCCTGAAGCCGGTGGGCATCAACCGGGCTCGGGGGCATCGCTGAGGGGCCTGGGGCGAGTCTTAGGTCTTGAGGCAGGAGACCGCCCTCACCTGAGGGGCGTCGCTGAAGGGCTTGGGGAAGGAGTCTCGAAGGGTAGTGGCGAGGGGACTGTACCCCCCAGGCTGGCCCCTCGGGCTGGTACCGCGCAGGGCCGGCGTCGGGGATCGCTCACTCACCGGGTCCGGGGCCGAGGCT
>NW_011897828.1:1739-2646 GCF_000151845.1 Pteropus vampyrus | reverse complement strand
CACCTCTATTTTACAGATGAGGGGTAACTTGCCCAAGGTCACACGGCCTGTTGGTAGGAAAGCTGGGATTTGAATGTACGGACTCGGTGCCCCTCCCGCCGGGGTGACACATTTGCAGTTGTGAATGGTTTACAATTCGTCTGTTGAACAGAGATGCAGAGATGCAACATGAACGCTCCTACCTGGGCGGGCCCTGCCACCCGTCTCCAGCTTCCTCTCCCAACTCTCCCCGTCTCACTCACTCCACGCAGGGCGCACTGGTTTTCCTGATCCTCAGATTCACTAGTCCAGAGTCCCTGCTCTTAACCATTCTATGTCTCCCGAGTCCAGTCATATCTTCTTTTACTAACGACCCCTCCCTGTCTGCCCTGCTCCTCTCGGCATTCGAGGCCCTTTGCAATCCTGCCCTCTTCACTTCTGCATCACTTACTAAGACACACTCCCTCCAGGCCGTTGTGTGTGCTGTTCCCTCTGCCTCGAATGCCCTTCTCCTCCCCTGGGTCTGCAGCAAGGCCCAGCTCCTCCAGAGGCTCCACATGACCTGCTTACCAACTCCCCCTCTTGCTTGAAGCCTGGACAGCTATCTTTCCAGGAGCTCCTGCATCTTGCAGAGGCTGCTAGAGCATCTTGCACACCAAGCTGGAATGAGCTATCAGGGTCCCCACTGGATTGGGGGCTGGCTCCCCACAAGCTGAGATGGCAGCTCACTCATTTTTGTATCTCATTCATTCATTCATTCATTTAATAAATATCTGTAAATACTTTCTATGAGCTGGGCCAGCGCTCACCAGCATGGTTGTCTTGTGGAGAAGACCAACATTATACACAGAAGCCATCGATGGAATTTCGAACTCATTTTAACAGCCCCATCCTCTCTGCTCCCCTCATTCCACTCTGCTCCCTCACA
>NW_011897828.1:0-739 GCF_000151845.1 Pteropus vampyrus | reverse complement strand
ACCAACATTATACACAGAAGCCATCGATGGAATTTCGAACTCATTTTAACAGCCCCATCCTCTCTGCTCCCCTCATTCCACTCTGCTCCCTCACACGCTCTCTCTCTAGAGAAGCTTTCAGAAAAAAATCTCCAGAAGGGGAGAGGGTAGCCTGGAGGTGGCCGTGTGATCCAAGCAAGAGCTGACAGTGGTCTACCTAGAGCAGGGGCACTGGGGCAGGGGACAGCAGACAGACTCAGGACTTGGGGTTGATTAGATGTGAGGATAAGGTAGAGGAAATCAAGGATGACTTCCAGGTTTCTGTCCTGAGTGACTGGGGAGATACAGTGAATACAGCAGTCCACCCCTTATCCTTGGGGGATACGTTCCCAAATCCTCAGTGGATGCCTAAAACCGCAGATAGTACTGAATCCTATACATACAGTGTTTTTCCTATAATTCTAATAGAATCCAATCTGTGTGGGTTTTTCTGGAGCAAAGAGACGTGCCAGTTGCAACCCCCCTGCCCTGTGACTCCCCTTTCCCACATCAGAGGTGGCCTGGTGACAGTGCCCTTAGTGGGAAACATCCTGCAGCCTATCTCAATGCCCCTCAGGGACTCAGGGGTGACCACTGGCCTCTCCTGTCCTCTCTGGCATGCCCTACTCCTGAGTCTTACCACTTGGGGCTCCGTAGGTGACCCGAAATACTGGCCCTGTGTTAGTCCTACCACAGATCTGTAAGGACTCTTAGAAAGCAC
>NW_011897827.1:4012-4617 GCF_000151845.1 Pteropus vampyrus | reverse complement strand
TTGAGATTTGCTATGTTGTTAGCTCTGCTGCCAACTCTGTTACAGTACTCAGTAAAATTCATTTTTAAAAATTCGCACGAAAGTTTTCTATACTCTGTACTTGTCTATACTCAAAATCATACATAGATTCCTTTTTTTTTTAACTGCACGCTCTATATATCCCTATTTCTAATTGTTCAAACAAAACTGCAAAGTAGTGTTAAATTAGAAGAGAAAGTCCTGATAACCGATAGGAAATGCCCAACGCATTTGTTTGTGCCTGTTTATCAGTCAGAGGGAAGCTGGGATGCTGGGTGTGGACAGGTACCCAGCCAAATACGAATAACAATAACTTAACATGAGCCCTTTCAGCCACTCCCCAGGCTCCAGTAGAAAGATTGTTGATGTTTACAGTAAAATTCACTTCTGCCAAGGAATGAAAAAAGCTCACCTAGGGGACATTGCTCTAAGTGGCACTACGGTGGCAAGAATGCAGTATTTACACATGAGCACAGCAAACCCTGTCTTCGGAGGGTCCCTTTTGATATTGGAGGGCCAGGTATCTGTTGAGAAGAAAGTCTGGGAACATTCTGCTGCTTTATAAAATACGATCTGTTCCGTGTGTT
>NW_011897827.1:0-2325 GCF_000151845.1 Pteropus vampyrus | reverse complement strand
TTGAGTTTAGGACCGAGGTAAAGCCTCAGTGAGAATTAATATCTTGGTGTTGATGCACTCAAACTCCAGATTCTCAAAACCATAGAAGCAGAGCGTCGAGGCAATCGGTTGAGCCCAGAAAAAAAAGTGTGCTTTTGAGGGCAAGACCAGCTGCCTCGACTCACCAAGGCCTTGGCTGTGAGCTGTGTTTCCTCTTATTGTCAACTCTGCGAAGGTTGTACAACGTGAAGCGATGAGGTGGAAGAACGGAGCGGAAAATTTTGTCTGCCAGGCACCTTCTCTCTCGGTGGTGAGCCGAAATGAGTCAGCCATCGGGAAAGTACGAGCCCCTTTGACAAGCCCGCCATCACATCAGTCACACGCTCAACATGAGAAGAAGACATTTCAATCCTAGATTAATCTCCAGGAGAAGAGAACTCCAGGAAAGAGATGTTTGCTAATAATGAACCAATATTAGGGAGATAGAACAGGTGCATAGGAAAGAATCAGAGCTACGGTCCAATGCAAAGTATTGATCGACGATAGAAAGTTGGATAACTAAAACACTTAGAGAGCAGACAAAGGCAGGGCCAATATTAACTTTTTCTCAACCAGCCATGGAAGGTCTGATTAACCTTCCATGAAGACTTCTCTGAATCACCAGATGCTACCCCTGCCTTACAAGAGAAAGAAGAAAGGAAGAATCGTGGAAAGACTGAGTCTATACTCGCACATGGGAGCAGGGAGACCTGATTTAGAATACCTGCTCTATTACTTAGGGGCTGGGTGACCTCGGACAGGTCCCAGAACTAGTGCATGCATTCTGACCTCATGAAATTAAGAAAGCAGTAATGGTTTCTTTGAGAGGGCTGTTGTATAGCTTACTCTAGATCAGGGCCACAACCCAGTGTCTGGCATAGAGTAAATCTTCATAACAGATTAACAACTTATATCTAGATTTCAAGAGTGAATTGCCATAGCACGCAGTCTGACGTCAATCAAATCCCATTGGACAAATGACAGATCTAAGTCTCCCCACAAAGACCCCTATGTGAAGAAGTTCACAAGTGATTGCCCACCCCAAAGTAACAGAGTCCCAGAAGTTACCAAAACTATTCAGTTTTCAAGAAAAAAAAAAAAAGAGAGACTCTGTTAAAGCTACCATAAAAACGTTTAAATGTTAAGCACTATCCAGGCAGTATTTTAAGTAGTTATATTTTTAGGCAGAGTTCGATAGTCTTATTGTTCATTTTTTTAAAAAAAGAGCGAAGATGCATTTTGAAGGCCATTAAAAGCTTCTATGGTGATCTCGGATGACAATGGGAAACACCAAATGGATGCTGGCCAGTTATCAAAAGTAAGCTGAGAATGAGGAAGAATCCTCCATTAGATTAGTCCCTAGTGGGACAGCTAAAGTTAGTGCTGAGATGGTTTGTCTGCTGAAAAATAATAGCAGAAAAATCTATCTTGATATATTCATCAGAGTCAAGTCCCCAGGCATTTTCCTTTACTGGTGAGAAATGCTCTTACTCCCAAAGTATAAAATCTTTAAAGCCCTCTTTAAGGACCCACCCATCTGACGGAGGAGAGTTCTGAGTTGAAATGGCACTGGCCTTGAAGAACTGGTTAACGCCATTGGTACGGCCACCAGAACTCATGTGGAAGAGGGACTTGTGGGGCAAGTGACCACTTACATCCCAGCAGAGTCATGGTTCTTAAATGAAATGATTTTGTCCTCAAAGGTTCGTTTAGTAATGTCTGCAGACATTTTTAGTGGCCATAACTGAGGGCACTGACGATATTGGCATCTAGTGAGTAGAAGCTAGGGATATTGCTAAACATCCTACAATGCCTGGGACAGGTCCCATGACAACTATCCAGCCTACAATGTCCATAGTGCTGAGGCTGAGCAACCTTGCATGAGAGAGGAAGGGAGAAAAGAAGGGACCATCATGGACAAACTGTCACAGCCTGTCATTAAGAGAGGTATTCTCTTTTGTAGACGCTATTTATGTAGTTTGTCCCAAGCACACATCCAGACCTGTCACTAAAGCTAGACAATATCTTTGAACTAACTTAGAGGAGATCTGGTTAATAAAGCTTTAAAAGTATCTGTGCTCTTCGCATTTTAAAACAATTACTTCTCCCCGCCTTCTAGCTTTTTAGGGAAAATAAGAAAGCAATCGTTCACATTGAAACTAGGGTCTTTGTTCTGATCAAAATGAACTTACATTATCCTTGTAAAATTAACCCTACTGAACTATTTCTTAGGAATTTTTAATAGGGTATGCACTAGTGCAAGCAAGTTACAGAGGCAGACAAATAATTCTGTTTCCAAAACAAAGG
>NW_011897826.1:2088-4334 GCF_000151845.1 Pteropus vampyrus | reverse complement strand
CCCCCCGCCTCACAATATTGATCGCCCGCCAGTCGCTGCTCCCACATCAATGACAGTGTAACGGGAGAGAGACACCCTTTTCTAAAAATCACGCTAACGAATATTCTGAAGATCAGCTCAGAAAGAAGGGAAGGAACAGCATTCTGTGGACGTGTGTAGAACAGAAGAACCTGAAATGCAGTGAAACGCTGGAGAAAACTTACCCCGCAAGCGACGTTCGAGCCGAGACGTCACGGACGAGCAGGTCGGGAGGAAAGACAGCACGTGACAAGGCCCTGTGGTCAGAGGACCCGAGGGAGGAGGAGGGACGGGGGGAGCGGCGGGAAGTGGGGAGCCGCAGAGGTAGGTGGGCGGCAGCAGCCAGACCACGTGTGGCCTCGAATGCCATCGTTCGATCGTAGTCTCCGTCTTGGAAACAAAGGGACGCCTTTGGCCGGTTTGAAGCAGGGGGGACAAGAGGAGGCGTGGCATTGGGTTTCTGTCTTTAAAAGATCTCTCCGGCGTCAGTGAGGAGAACAGACTGGACGAGAGGGCTAGGGGCAGGGTGGGAGGCCACTTCGGGTCCAGTGAAGTCATCTCTGGCAGCGACGATGGTGGCCTGGACGGGAAAGACATCAGTAGAGAAAGATCAGTGAAGAGAATCGGGAGGTGACATTAACACGCTCACGTGACGGACGGGACGCGGGAAGGAAATGCGGTGTCAAGAACAGTGCCCGGGGCCTGACTCGTGTAGGTGTGTGGCTGGTGACCCCTGTCTAAGCTGGAGAACCAGAGGCGGGGGGTGGGTGTGCAGGGAGCGTGAGCTCTGCCCGGACGTGCCGAGCAGGATGGGAACGTCCAGCGTGGGTGAGCGTGAGGTCCGGGGTCGGGCCGAGAGGTCCGGCCTTTGGCGTGCAGCTGGGAGCAGGTGTTTTGGGCGGTGGCCGAAGGAAGCCATGGACAAGGACCAGGCTGCCCGGGAAAGAGGCAACAGAGAGAGGACCGCGGGCCGTTCAGCCTCGAGGACCTGACTTAAAAGCTCCGCGTGGCACATGAGCAGGCAGAGGGGGGACGGAGCCGGGGGTGGGGCGGGCCGTGGGGACCTCAGTGGGGCCGGCCACGCGCTCCGCTCGCCTCCGAGGACAGTCTCTTGCTGCTCCTAATGTCACGGCGGCCCCATAACTCTTAGGTCCGAATCCCAGGGACTCCGAGTCCCCCGTCTTGGGCGCTTGTCCACCACGCGTTCAGTAAGCTGTGCGACCAGGCGGTCGGGCTCACCCCTCTGAGCGCGGCACAGTGCTCGGGGGAAACGCTCAGGACTTTCCCGGCCCCCGCCGCCTCCTCCTCCTGAAAACGCTGTGTCACTCGCTGTCCTCTCTGCCTCGTGTGGCCTTCACGCGGCCACCTCCTCCTCATTCCTCAAGACGGTCGAGGCTCCCAAGGCACCTTGGCTGACCGCCTCACCCACCCGCAGGCCACGCCGTTCCTGGTCACTCTCCGTCTTCCCTGTGACTTCTTCCTAGTACTTGCCACAATCCGTCATTACCATACTGACTTTTTAAACCTCAGTCCCCCCTCTAGAATGTAAGCTCTGCAAAGGACGAGGACAGTGTCGAGCCCAGTGGCTCTCAGCTGGTCAGGTCTCCAACCCGACTGTGCTCCTGGGAGACATTAGGCCATGTCTAGAAACCTTTCTGGTTGTCACACCGTGGGGGTGCGGGGGGAGGCCAGGAGTGCCTCTGGCATCTGAGAGGCAGAGGTCATGGATGCTCTAAGCATCGTGCAGTGCACGGGACGGCCTCGCGACAAAGAATTATCCCGTCCACACGTCACTAGTGCCGAGGTGGAGAAACCTTTGTCATCTCGTTCACCACTGCGTCCTCAGCACCTAGCACGGGGCCTGACACTCCGCAGGTGTTTGGTAGGGACTGACCAGATGGGTTAATTAAAGGAGAGTCGAGCTGAGTGTGGATGCCCCGCCCCCTCCCCAAGGCTGTTGTCTTTACACTGCATTTATCTTTCTCTTTTTGGAATCCTTTTCCTCCCCAGGAAAATAAGCGTTTGGCGTTTTTATCATGGCTACGCAAACTAGTCGCGTCTTCCATGGCCAAGATAACAAGTACCTGGAAACTCCCTGGTAAGCATCTTCTCGGATTTGGCGAATGAAAACAACAGCATTTTGCTCGTGGGAGTTGAGGGGGAAGCACCTGCCTTGAAGCGACACTGCGTAGCAGGTCATTGCATCATCCCAGACCTGAGGGCTTCAG
>NW_011897826.1:0-606 GCF_000151845.1 Pteropus vampyrus | reverse complement strand
GCGTTAGCCACCAGGGAGGTGGCCGAGTCCTAAAAGATGAGAAGAGTGACGTCTAGAGTTTGCCCGGTGTGTGGCAGCGTGTCCCTAAGCGGGACGGGGTGGCGGTGTTTGTCGGGCTGTTCAAGGGCAGCCGTTAATTAGCGTGGGAGCCACGTATCGCGAAATCTATCTTTCCAGTCCGTTCTCTCTCCGTCCTTAATGAGCAGTCACGGTTGGGCGCCAATTTAAAGACAATATACGGTGGTCGCCAGCATGACTCGGGCTTTTCTGTTTGGTGTGGGGTCCCCACTCCACCTCTTAACGAGCTGTGCGACTTTGGGCAAATTACTTAAATTCTCTATGCGACAGCTTCCTGGTCAGTAAAATGAGGTTAATGAGGGAACCTACGTTTTAGAATTAAGTGAGTTCATTGACGGAAAGTGCTTGACACATAGTAAGTGCTATTTAAGTGTTTGCTTTAATTACTAGTATTTTTCACGCTTTTAACACTTGCCAACTTCCTTCTGAAACAGAGAAAGCAGGCCTGGGGCATAGAACTCACGACACGGTACTGTCTTGCTGGAATATAACGGCAGCATTTTATTATGTATCTACTATTCTTGAGAA
>NW_011897825.1:3475-3854 GCF_000151845.1 Pteropus vampyrus | reverse complement strand
CTGTCTTACCAAAATTAAAACAACAAAAGAATAACACTGCACTCAGGTCTTCTTTTCTTTATGTGATTTTTTACACATTGGATCTCTGCCATTTCTCCGTTTCCATTAGCAGAAGACCAGACGATATTGCAAATGATGGCAGCCTAAACTGTGTTTCTCCTGCTAAATATCATCTAATATCTGCTTTGTCACCCACTCTGTACTTCCTAGCACCTGGAAGGGAAATTCAGCATATGCTTGAATGTAACCAATACCTAAATGGCCAGGGGTTGTTTTCAGTGTCAGACTTTCTGCTTGGTTAGACCTTTTAAGCTAAATCAAAGAAAGAAATATACTGGCCCCTCACTTTTTTTTTTTTTTTTAATAAACAGGGCTATTG
>NW_011897825.1:0-1349 GCF_000151845.1 Pteropus vampyrus | reverse complement strand
AGGATAGTTCTTTGAATCACTTAAATAAGTTAAGACAATACAAAAATTGTAAAACATTAAAAATCATTTTACTGTGTAATTTTCATTTTGATAATGTTTTCTTTAAGCTGACATAGCAAGGAGATAAAATGATAAATCACTTTTGGTTGGAGAATAAACTTCGTGATTGTTGGGCCAGAAATGCCTATCATTTCTATAGTTTGAGAAAGATTTGGACTTTATTCCTCTTTTTCTTTTTCTTTTTCTTTTCTCTTATTTATATTTTAGCTATTGCTTTGACTACATTAAATAGAACACACATAAAAATAAATTTTAAAAGTTGGTTATTGACTTTTTTTAATAAATGTATAATATTTAGGCAATTATAAAATTATTTAATACTAAAAACTTAGTAAATGAGAAAAAATAAATTATATCTTAAGTGAAGTTTGTCTATAGCATTAATATATATACCTGCTTCTTAAATTTAAAATGTATTTTAATTTAAACTCTTTATTTTCAGAAATATTTCAAGTCTACTCCTCTAAGTAGTGCATAAAACATGCTAAAATTATGTCTGTTTCACCGTTAGTGGCTAGAACAATAGCACTACCTCCCAAAAGTGTGTCGTTTCATCAGATTTTCAGAATGTAGAGAGAATAGAGGGAAGTGGATATGGGGTTGAAAGTGGTTCAGTTTTGAGATAAGACAATAAAAGTACCAGAGTAATGAAATCTTTTATTTATTTATTTAATAATGGGATTCTTATTGAAAAATTATCAAGTACTATATTTGTTTTGATTTGTGTAGATGCATCAGAATGGTCAGAGGAGAATTTTTATCTTCCACCTACTTCATCATCGCTTCATGAAGATGGTAACCAGGACGTTTTTTGTAACAAAATATCTCCTTGCCTTCAAGGGCAGAGTTACAATCATTTGTTTTTCAAAGTGGGAAAAAATGATAAATTCAAAGAATCTGAAAGTAATCAAGATACCTTTGTTTTCCATGGTTATGTCAAAGAACTAATCTAAATTTTCCCAGAAGCAGTTAGGAACTTGGAGCCTTGAGGGTAGAAGCTAGCAGGGATTATCGAGACCCATTTCTATTCTCTGGGTCATATTACCCCTAACTACATTTGGCCGCAGGTTTCGGCCAAGAAATTGGGTGAAGGGACAGGCTGGTGGTCACAGATAGTGGAGTCCACTCCAGAGAAGTATTTGGAATAGCTTCATCAGTATCTGTAAGAAATGGCCTCAGTTGTCGTACAGATTCTAAGCTTTGAAGCATCAGCATAGATTAACGTGTCCTAACTTGGAAGAGAAATATCATAAATAGAAATGAAACAGAGTACAGGACAGAGTGATGTG
>NW_011897824.1:6180-7880 GCF_000151845.1 Pteropus vampyrus | reverse complement strand
ACAAACATCTCTGAAGATAGTTTTTTGAAAAGATGAAAAGACACTAATAAACAATATTAAAAATAAAAAAATGATGCTTCAAGAATTAAAAAAGATAAGTAGGAATTATTAACAATTTTATGTGATGCATTTGAAAACTCAGATAAAATGCATAAACCTTTAGAAAAAAATATCACTTATCAAAATTTACTTAGGAAGAAATGGTAAATATAAGCAGTCATATAACAATAAAAAACTTGATTCAGTAGTTTAAAATAGTCCTACATAAAAACCAGGTCCAGACAGTGTTGTCAGCATTCTCCAACAAACAGTCAAGGAAGAAATAAGTTTGCAAACATAAAAGGAAAAATAATTTCTATCTCATACAAATTACCTCAGTGTATAGAAGAACAGGATATCCCTACATCACTTTATTAGGTGAGAATAACTTTAATACAAAATTCAATGAAGCATGAGAACAAAATTACAGATCAATCTTCTCATGAACACAGATACAAAAATTAGAATATTAACAACCACAACTGATTTGGGTGGAAACATGGCAGAGTGAGAGATGTCCCCAGATCTCTCCACTTGAAAGAACAATAAGCTGAACATCTAAAACTCAACAAAAAATGCCCAAACTGCACACCAGCACATCTGAGTGTGGGATCTGGGCATAAGAGCTATCACACATCAGAACCCCGGGTGTCGGGCGGTGGACTGGGAGAAACAAAGAAGCTACCTCTCACAGCCGGAGCTCCATGCAGGAAAATGGGGAGGGGTGAACGTGCAGGAACTTCCCTGAACAGCCCTGCCTAGGACTGCTGTGAGTTCACTATGCTGGGCGGAAGGGCCAGGTCATCAGAGCAGAAGACAGAGAAGCGGGGCGGGACCACAGAGAAACAACCGTTGATTTTTACCAGCCTCAGTTGCAAAACCGAGGCTGAGTTGCAGCCCCCAACTCCCAATCCAGAGGGCTCCTCCCCCCATACCCTGCAAGACCAATCACCATGGAGCACCAGGGGAATCTGAGCAAATGCTACTGAGACTGTCACTGACACTGATGGGGACTGAAATTGAGGGTAGTGAGTGTGATTAAATATCTACAAGAAAATTTTTAAAAGGCATTTTAAGGCTTTATATAAATCAGGGATCCAAGAGGCTTAGATATCACCTACTGGAAATCAAAAGAAAAGCGTCTTCTTTGCATCAGGCCAAAGAGAAAACTTTATATAATAAACCTTCTTTCTGGAAAAACAGCAGAATACACTTCCATTAATGCCCAGGTGAAGAAATAGTCCATTAAATACCATGAACAACTAAGGTGATAAGGCATCTCAGAGAGAGAGAAAAATCTCCAGAAAATAAGCTTACAGACATAGAAATATGCAACTTAAATGACAGAGACTTCGGGATGGCGCTTCTGGAAAAACTCAGTGAGTTCCAAAGCTAGTCATATCAACAATTTCAGGAATTAAAACAACAACTAGATGAGCAGAGCAAGGAGATTGAAACCCACAAAAAGAACAGAATAGATCTTCTGGAGATAAAAAAACACACTACAAGAGTTGAAAAATGAAATAGCAAGCTTGGGAAATAGAGTTGATCAAATGGAGGAAAGGATCAGTGATATCAAAGACAGAAATCTAGAAATAAATCAGAAGGAAGAAGAGAGAAACCGAAGAATGAAAAATAATGAAAGAGAAATTCAAGAACTA
>NW_011897824.1:0-1740 GCF_000151845.1 Pteropus vampyrus | reverse complement strand
CAGTATGGAAATTGAAACAATCATCAGCAGTCTACCAAAAAGTAAAAGTCCAGGACCAGATGATTCACCAGTGAATTCTACCAAGCATTCAAAGAAAATTTAATATCTATTCTCTTCAAACTCTTCCAAATAATCGAAAAGGGGGCAATACTTCCCAACTCATTTTATGAGGCCACTATTACTCTAATACCAAAATCTGGTAAAGATAACACACAAAAAAGAAAACTACAGACCAATATCTCTCATGAACACAGATGCAAAAATACTAAATAAGATACTAGTGAACCAAATACAGCAACATAGTAAAAAGATTATACACCATGACCAAGTGGGGTTCATCCCAGAGGCACAGGGATGGTTCAACATACACAAATCAATTAATATGATACACCACATAAACAAATTAAAAAATAAGAATCATATGATCATATCAATAGAAGCAGAAAAAGCCTTCGACAAGCTATAACATCCATTTATGATCAAAACACTTAACAAAATCAGTATAGAAGGAAAGTACCTTAACATAGTAGAAGCCACCTATAACAAACCTTCAGCCAACATTATACTTAATGGTGAGAAACTAAAAACCTTCCCTATAAGATCAAGAAAAAGGCAAGGCTGTCTACTATCACCACTGTTATTCAATATAATATTGGAGGTCCTAACGAGTACAATCAGACAAGAGAAAGATATAAAAGGCATCCAAATAGGAAACGAAGAAGTAAAACTGTCACTATTTGCGAATGACATGATTCTCTATATAGAAAACCTTAAAGACTCCACAAGAAGACTACTAGAAACAATAAACAAATACGTTAAAGTCTCTGGATAGAAAATCAAAGTTCAAAAATCCTTAGCTTTCTTATACTTTAATAACGAAGTATCAGAAAAAGATGTGGAAAAAATAATTCCTTTTGTAATTGCAACAAAAAGAATAAAATACCTAGGAATAAATTTAATGAAACAAGTGAAGGACCTATATAATGAAAACTATAAAACCCTAGTAAAAGAAATCGAAGAAGATATAAAGAAATGGGAAGATATTCTGTGTTCTTGGATTGGAAGAATCAACATAGTTAAAATGACCTTATTACCTAAAGCATTATACAGATTTAATGCAATCCCCGTCAAAATCCCATCGGCATTTTTTAAAGAAATAGAACAAAAAATCATCAGATGTGTATGGAAGCCCCAAATACCCCAAATTGCCAAAGCCATCCTGAGAAAAAAGAACAAGGCTGGAGGCATCACTCTGCCCGACTTCAAATTATACTACAAAGCGACAGTAATCAAAACAGCATGGTATTGGCAGCAAAACAGACACACAAACCAGTGGAACAGAATCGAGAGTCCAGAATTAAACCCATATTTATATGGGCAAATAATTTTTGACAAAAAAGTCAAAAACATACAGTGGAGAAAGGAAAGCCTCTTCAATAAATGGTGCTGGGAAAACTGGAAAGCCACCTGCAAAAGAATGAAACTAGACTGTTGTCTATCACCACACACCAAAATTAACTCAAAATGAATTAAAGACCTAAATTTAAGACCTTAAACAATAAATGCATAGAAGAAAACATAGGAACTAAAAGCAAGGGAAGTAAAAACTAAAATAAATGAATGGGACTCCATCGAACTAAAAAGCTTCTGCTCAGCAAAAGAAATTTTCAACAAGGTAAAGAGAGAACCATCTGCATGAGAAAATATATTTGCAAGCAACGCCTCATATAACGGCCTAAT
>NW_011897823.1:2764-4569 GCF_000151845.1 Pteropus vampyrus | reverse complement strand
GTCCCCCTGTTGGCCCCAGAGTAGGGATGAAGGCCCTCCCAGGCCACGCCCAGGCCCTGTCTAAGAACACAGTATGCCAACCAACAAGGAACCACAGGACGCTTCCCAGAAGAGATGGTGGGACAGCCCTGGGGCCATTCCCTCCCCAGGCCCAGCTCTGGGCTCAGGGCCCCAGGGCTGACTTACTAGCTGCTCCCCAGTTCCTGGAGACCTGTGGATCCGGGGTCAGCAGGGGCATACTCTGGGCTCACCACCCGCTGCTTCTTACCTGGGCCTTGCAAATCACCCCCATATGAAGGAGCCAGCTCATCAGATCTGCGCCAGGAGCAGCGGGTGGCAGGCATACTGCCAGGGCCTGGGGCAGAGAGCAATGATGGCAATACCGTGAAGGACAGTGACCTTTCATTAAGTGCTCGCTATGTATGTACGTGCCAGGCTGCCCTGACCCCTCCAGACTCCTGGGGAGGGCGGTAGGCTCCGGCTCCTTCCTTCCCCACCAACTCTCCTTTCGCCTGTAATGTCGGGCCCTGTTTGTTTTCATTTCTTGTTCTACTGCACCCTTCCTATGGCCGGGAAAGGCTGTGTGGGGCAGTGGTTAGGAGCCAGGCAGCTTGCCTCTGAATCCTAACTCCTCTGCCCTTTATTAGACTATGTCTCTGGCCAGTCCCTCTAACTCTCTGGGCCTCAGTTTCCTTGTCTGTAAAATGGAAATAATGAGACATGGCTGACAGGATTTTTATGAGGATTAACTTAAGTTAATCCCAAGTAAAATACTGAGTGCCTGCCTGGCACAGAGTAAACCCTCAGTGAAAGTAAGCTTTATTATTATTACTAAGTTTAGAAACCTCATCCTCAAAGCTACTGTCTCTATGTGAAATCCTTTGAGGTTGGTTTCTAACCTCCTGGTGTAGGGGTAAGTACAATTTAGAGCTGACTTGCGGTCCGACACCTTTGAGACTCTGGTGACAATAACAGATATCCTCAGAATACCCAGGAATAGTCATAAAACTTTTCAGACACTTTCGATGGGATTCACAGACTTTTGCTTTGGAATCCCTACAATTGATGATTCTATGAACTTTTCGGCCTAGGAGTTTACAAAATGTTTCAAGTTCATATAAATCTGGAGCAGTGTCATTAGGATTTTGACTGCTTTTAAGACCATTGGTGGCCTAATGTCAGCTCTGACAATTCTTAGTACATGCTGGTGAGGGATATGGGGCATCAGGGCAGGCCACCAGGGCACAGTGAATTAAAAGTCACATCCGGAAGCCCTGCGGTCTGTCCCCAGGGCTGCCTACACTGGAAAAGCGGGGCACGCATCCTCTAGTGGTGGGTGCCTCCTGCTACCTCCCCACCCCCAGTACTTCCTCTTCCTGTTTTGGCCTGTTGCCCCGGAACCTGAAACCGGAGAAGGGACAAACAGGAGAGCCTGCTGCTTGGCTGTCCCAGGTCCACTGGCTATTTATTCCCTCATTGGAAATGTCTGGACCCATTAGGTGTGTCAGGCCCAGAGCTGGGCACTGGGAGCAGAAGGGGGGTCATATACAGGTAACATTCTCAATCTGTAACCTTACCCGGTATCTCTCCCTCCGTGTAGCCTGAAGCGTGAATTAGCTCCTCTACTTACAAAGTTGGTAACCTTGGACAAGTATTTCAACTTCTCTGTGCTACAGCTTCTGCATCTATAAATTAAGGGCCTACTTCCTATTTTTATTTTATTTTTTCCCCGGAGGGCCTACTTCTTATAATTGTTCTGAGGATTCATGAATTAGCAAATATAAAGCCCTTAGGACAAGACCTGG
>NW_011897823.1:0-1854 GCF_000151845.1 Pteropus vampyrus | reverse complement strand
ACAGCTGGCATAAACCATGGATCCTGATGAAAACTGTTCGCAGGAATAGAGGTCGCTGCCTTTTCCAGAAAGCTTCCTGCTTGGGAAATCTCCCCATGGGTAGGGAGAGTAAAGTCAGGGGGGCCTCGTGGAATCTGGCAGGCGACTCAGGGCCCCTAGCTGAGTCCCAGAGAGATCAGATCAGATCAGATTGCAAGCAGCTTCACAAGGTAAATATAGCTGGAGAACATTAGTTAACCCAAAATAAACAGCTCCCAGCCAGCCACGGGCCTGCTTAAACCTGGCCACAGGAGTCCCAAAGGGGTAGAAAAGGCGAGAGACCACTAGCCCCACTCACACTGGTCCGTTAACCCCACCGGGGACGCTGGGATGCCAATTTTCAAGCATGAGCCAAGAGGGCTGTGTAATTCTGAAAGGTGGAGCCTGGCTGGCTTTGCAAGGTGTCTTCCTACTGCGCCTGAATGCCAACCACCTCTCCTCACTCCTGCTGGGCTCCACGGAGACCCTGGCCTCTTGGCACCTGAAAGTCCAGGTCTTTCTGAGGCAGACTCCTTATACTTGGCCCGACCCCAGCGCCAACAGCTGGGAGACACAACTGTCCTTTCCCAAGCCTGGGCTTCTTTTTGAGGAGGGTGGGTGGCTGCAGCCTAGAATAGGAGGGCCGCCAAGCCACAGTCACCCGGGGTCACCCAGAGCTGTCTGAGCCTGCCAGCCCCACCTCAGATGCAAACCGTTTATTAAGAAAGGACTGCGGCCTAGTCCAGCAGGTTATAAACTCTTTTGACCACTACAGTCCAGTACTCCAAATGTTTCTATAAATAGATACACATTTATAACAGAAATAAAAGTTCTACCAAACAATACTTAAAAGCAAGAACATGGTCTATTCTTACAATACGCAATGCACGGCACTTTCTATTTCATTCCATTCTTATTCCACTAAAAAAAATGTTGGTTGCAACTCACTAAATACATGTTACAAGCCACTAATCGGTTGAACCTGCAGATTGGGGTGGGGACGGCGGGGAAAACAGGCCTAGACTTTCCCTTCATCTGGCGAATTCCGACTTCTTTAGGTTTTACCTTCCAAGTCATTCATTCCACGACCTCCCAGGTGAGGACGGGGCCATTCATTCATTCACGGAAAATATTTATTGAAAAACGACTATGTGCTTGGAGGATCTTGTGGCTCTGCTGGAGAAAAAGCAGGAATTAAGACAGCCAACTCCCTGCCCCAGGGAAGATGACAGGCACCGAACTTTTAAGCAAATAAGTGTTTTCTGGCCGTGATAAGTGTCCTTCAATCAATGCTCCTCCACCGCCGCACTAACCACACTGTCTGAAGATGGAATGACACGTCCTGCTCACTCGACTCCATTTCTTTTTCTCCAGCACTCAGTGTAGGGGCCTCCGTAAAAGAATATGGAAGGAATAGTGTCCGACAGACAATCCTATGTGATCTGCTGGAAGTCAGAAGATCACATTAGAACTTCTGATGGCATTCATTTATTACTTAGCTCATCCTTTCAACTTTTCGATATTGTATTTTTATGTATGTTTTAATACACATGGTGTTTTATGACAACACATATCATGCATAAGCTGACATATGTACAATACACATATAACATGCATACATATTTGTATACATAAGCATACAGATACTGAGGCTAGCGCTAACAATCTTTTGTGAAGAGCATGCGCGCAGAAGTTTGGAGACCAACATTTAGACCAGGGGTCAGCAAACTGTGGCCTGCAGACTACAGTTTTTGTAGTTTTCCTGGCGCATAGCCACATCCATCCATTTACCTGTGGCCTGAGCTAAAATGGCAGAACTGAATAGTTACCATTGAA
>NW_011897822.1:3177-4916 GCF_000151845.1 Pteropus vampyrus | reverse complement strand
TTTTTTTTTTTTTTTTTCTGGAACATTCTGAACATCTGAGTTCTATCTATGTTTTTATTAGAAAAAGCAATTCAGAATTGCCAGTGGTGATGGGGTAAAAAGTATGGTTAGCCGAGGTGCACATCCATTCTCAAACCTTCCCTCTGCCGTGAGGTTGGGTCATATCCTCCCACCTCCCAGATTCTCCAGCCCCACCCTGTTTCCTCCTATGCCTTGGCCAACACTCTCTTCCATTTTGCTTCCCTTTACCCAATGGAGGCTGAAGGAACTAGGGAAAGGCCCTAGACTAGGGCCTGATGACGATGATGATGACGAAGAGTGAGTAGTAGGATCAAAAGGTAGCCGTGAGAAGGGGCGATGGAAAGAGCAGCTCAGGGATCACTTACCCCCCGACTTAGCTTCTCCTCTCATTAAAAATCTTACCCCTTCCCCACCCCCACTCATGCATTGGAGGATGTTACAACATTCCTGTAAGTGGTTCCTAAACTTTAGCACTCATGAGAATCCCCTAGAGGGCTTATTAATTCACTGGGCCCCACCTCTATAGTTTCTGATTGGGCACGTCTGGGGCGAGGCCCAAGAATTTGCCTTTCCAGCCAGCTCCCGCTGGGCCACCTTGCATTTTGAGAACTCCTGGTCTCCATTCTAGACTCTACACACAGGACAGGATGAGACTTTGTAATTCATAATCGTTAGAACTGGCAAGTCTCTCAGTTCTCTGACTCTTGAGCAGTTTTCTCTCAGTAGGTTAAAAGCAAATGGCTTAATATTTTTTTTCTAAGCAACCTTTTTTTTTCCTTCGATTTCCCCTTTAGCAAAACATTACATCTGCAAACTAAAATATATTCCAGGGAAATGAGAGTGAGTTCATCTCCGAAATACATCGACCCTTAAATTGTCTTTAGTCGTGCATATACAAACCAACTCTGGGGAAAATGGCTTACTATTTTGTAAAGCTCCACAAATGAAATAATTAACTCGCCAGATTTTTTTTTTTTCTCTTTTGATAGCAGACAGGTGGCCATCTATCAAAGAAACAGAATTTCGTGGACAAAGATGGAAGGAATGAAATGTTACCACTGTGGTTTCCATCATTGCAGATCTTTGCATTTTGCCTTTTAGATGACATAGGAGTCTCTAGTCTTCAGGACAGTGGTGTTGCCTGAGTTGACTTTTTAAAGAATCTGGATAGGGCAGTGAATCTATTTTTTTTATCAACGGAGTTCTTAAATTTTTTTCCCCTACATCTTTGCGATTTACTGTATAAAAAAAAAAAATCTTGTCGAATTGTAAACATCTATAGTCTACTTCTGTTACATTTATGGTGAAATAATTACTGTTAAAATCAGCAAACCAAATTTGTGTGATACTAATAATATTGAAAAGTGTAAGTCGAGGTAACCAGGAGTTCCTTCTGGACATGAGGAATGCTTCGATGACTCAACAAAGCATTGCCCTATATTTTCAAGTCAAAAAACCCCCTGGAATTGCTTAACAGCAATAATCAGTGTTCTCTGCTACACGCCGTTTTGTAAAGTTCCCGGGATTTCCTTTGATCAATTCACAGAAATTCACACTTCTAGCTACATCTCTATATAATTTTAGTCTTGTACTTATTATGTACACATGCTACAGGAAAAAGAAATATTCCTTTGAGTCTGTATAAACCTTAAAGTGTAAAACCAGTAAATTGACTAAATTGCTAATTTTTGTTCACTGTATCACAGATCCAACAACTT
>NW_011897822.1:0-682 GCF_000151845.1 Pteropus vampyrus | reverse complement strand
CTAGTGTTCTAAGCACCTCCCCCCACCCCCCGCCTTGAAGTTTATTTTACGATTAAGAACAAAGGAGAATAGAATTGATGGAAGCCATCAAAGAGCAATTCTATATCCGGTGTGCACTTACAAGCCGACACTTTATACTCGTTTACAGAATGGAAAGAACTGACTATTCCTGATGCTGTGACTTCTTTACTCGCTCTTCACCGTGTTCTTGCTACAGCAACCTTTATCCAATTTAATATCCTTCCTTACTCTTTCCCAGTCGGAATTTTCTGCTTCTCTCAACGAAAGTTGACAGGGGAATGTATGCAGACTTTGCATGTTACCCATGATTAATGCTATCTTTTCTTTTATGAGTTAAAAGTTGTTGAGGTAGCCAACAAAAAAATACGAAAAGGGCCTTCTCCTTTATAATTTCCGGTACCCGAATGATCGAAATTCTAGGCATATTCCTCCACTCTCATTGCATGGGTTGAAAATATTAAGTGAATTGAATTATATTGAAATTTTTAAATATTCTATATTAATAAAAAGTGTTCGGATTGATTATTTTTTTAAAGATGTTATTTTTTTAATGAGACAGAAATTTCCTGTAAATGGACAGTACTCAGCTCTGTCATGGCAGCTCAGAAGCAGCAACAGACAATCCATAAACGAATGGGAGTGTCTGTGTCCCCGTAAAACT
>NW_011897821.1:4887-5799 GCF_000151845.1 Pteropus vampyrus | reverse complement strand
ACGCATTAAAGACTCTGACTTGGTGACTTAGAGCAGGGGTCCCAGCCTCCGGGCCGCAGGCCGGTACCGGTCAGTGGCCTGTGAGGAGTCGGGCCGCACAGCAGGAGGTGAGCAGCAGGGGAGCGAAGCTTCACGTCTTTGCAGCCACTCCCCGGTGCCGGCATCACCGCCTCAGCGCCACCTCAGACCATCAGGCGTTAGATGCCTATAGGAGCCCCAGTCCCTGGGGCCACAAAGGTTGGGGCCGCTGCTTAGAGGCTGGATGAGAAAATGAAGATGGCCTTACACAGCCAGGGCAGTCGGCGCACTACAACCTAGAGATTATGCTCACGCTACACACTGAGGACATGATACTCAAAGGAGCCATTCCTGGGGGCCCGCCCGTTCTCAGCATGTCCTCGGCAGAGAGGGGAATTCCACATAAACATGCCTTGGGGTGCCTGCGCCCCACCCCCATCCACGATAGCCTTGACTTACCAGCTGCGCCTCGGACCCCCTAAGGGGACCAGCAGGCCTAAGGCGACACTGTAGGCTGCCAGGCGCCGGCTCTGTGGGAGGGGAACCCCAGAGCCTTCCACTTGGAGGGACGCCCCACCTCAGAACGGGGCGTCTGCACACGAAGGCCGTCCAGAGCGCCCGCCTTAGACTGCAGAGACGACTTCTGCAGAGTAGGCCCCGAGTGATGACCGAGCAGGCTGCAAAGACCCCCTGCGTCACAGGCCCCTATCCGGGCGGCACTCACGGAGGGGGCCCACACAGTCTCCCGTAGAAGCAAAGCAGCAGGGCAGCTGCACGTGAAGCCTCCCTCAAGCCCCCCGAGACGACGACCGCTGCGTCCCCCCCGGTCAGTCCTGAGGGCACCCGTCACGTCTGTCTCGTCTCCAAAACCCGCACATTGCATGTGGAGCTCAG
>NW_011897821.1:0-1797 GCF_000151845.1 Pteropus vampyrus | reverse complement strand
CTGGCTTTCTTTGTCTTAAAAAGCTCTTATAATTATTTTTAGGACACGAGCTATTCATACGTGGACGGTGCACTTTAGCATTATAATAACTTCACAGTCTACACGCATCCCACAGTGCCCTGTAAGGACACGGGGAACCAAAAAGCTCTCATTATGTAAGTTTGTTTCAGTTCTTAAAATCACAAATACTCAAAGAGTGTCAGCGGACCCTCTGGCTCAGGATTTCAAAATGACAGCCGGACTGGTTCCTGTGCTCGCCCCTTCCTCTGCACTTCACCTTGCTTAAAAGGTAGGGGGAAGGTGATAAATCTATTAAGAGCGGACGAAAGAACAAGAGCGAAGGAAGCTGCAACCAAGAACAAACCCCAGACGAGTCTTCAGTGGATGACCGCCCCCCTCGGTGGGGTGCCAGGGGCTTCACACCGCAGCTAGGAGAGCAGCTAGGAGAGCAGAACCGGGCAGAGAGGCGACCTGAGGGCCTCGACACACCCCACTCCCCATCCTCAGCCTGCGCCTGCATGACCACAGGTGGCAGCCCTGTTTGAGTCCAGCCGAAAACCAAAGATACACTCGGTAAAGAATCCATCCCTGGAGGAGGCAGGCGTGGCCCCACAGTGGGCTTGGTGGCCCAGACAGAGCCTCTCCTGCTGCAAACTCCTGCCACACCCCAGGGTGAGGCAGGCCGACCAACACCCTTCCCGCACACAGCTCTGCACCACCCTCCTGTTCAAGGGAGGGCCCACGGGTGACAACCGCTACAAGAGCTGGGGGACTCTGCCAACACGTGAGAGACTGCCAAGGTGAGACCACACGACTCACGCGGCCTTGCTGAGCTGGACAGGGGAGAGGCAGGCAGGCGGTAAGAACGAAACGCGGGACGTTATGTGATTGGTGACAGCTTCGTGACGCATGGGACTGCTAAAGTCTGCTGGAGAAAGAGCTGGAGGAAGAGTGAGGCCACCTGCTCAGTCCCGTAGACTGCCACGTGGCTCGCTCATACAGCAGACACAGGCTGATGCCCACTGCATGGGGCGCGACTCACTCCCACAGCCCGCCCCACGTGGGTGAGGCCATGGGGCCCGCGGGCTGCCCCAGCTCCCTGCCAGGTCAGAGCCCTCAGGCCCAGGGTGGAAAGGTGGACGCATGGTCAGTGCACAAAGGTGACTAAGTCTCGTCACTGTCAGGTACCTCCAAAGCTGACGACTAGGTCTAAATGTGTGACCTCCTCAGTCTCGGCTTCTGCATTAAAACTGGGGATGAATTACCGAACACACGCAATTCGTGAGGCTTCTATGAGGTGGCAGGGAGCATGGTCGCTCACGCTGCACAGCAAGCACCCCAATGCCCGTCATGGGCCCGCCAGGCTCCCAGTGGGTGCCCCAAATACTCTGGTCTACTCCGTGAGATACACCGGGGGACCATGCGGGAACGGCGGGAAGCTCCGGCATCTGTCCTTGTCCCCAGGGCCCTGTGAGTCACGGACACCCCCTTTTCTAACCCCGCTCGGTCCTGCTCACTCTCCTGCGTCCCTTGCCCTGTGCTGGGCTGTCCCAAACTTGCTGTGAAGGCTCCCACTGAGGTGGGTAGGCCTCCTCCTGGCCACGGGGGACCCGCCGGCCTCGCAAGATGCACCACATGTCCTCACAAGGAGACAGCTTGGCAGCGGCCTGCACGGCAGGGACAGGAGAGGAGGCTCTGCGCTCCATCACTGTCACCAAGGCCACGCGTCACATTTCCCACACGGCCTCCTTCAGGAGCCCCGCTGGGAAAGTCACACACACGCCAGTGGCCTGTGCG
>NW_011897820.1:4886-5529 GCF_000151845.1 Pteropus vampyrus | reverse complement strand
CCACAGGGGAAGAGAAAGGCAAGGTGGCCTTTCCAAGACCACATGACCTTTTCTGGCTTAAAATCTCAGTTCCCAGCAGTGAGGTTATAAAACTCCTTAAATGATCAATTGTGATGATATGGGATTCCATTCCAAAAAATTATCCATAAGTCTTGGTCATTGGGTAAATAAATGCCCCAGAAAGGTCAATATGGGCAGTACAAAGTTCCAAGGGATGGCTAGGAATGGCTCAGCCTAGAAGAGTCCATTTTTCTTGTCAGTCTCCTGTCCCAAAAAAAGCATCCCCTCTATATCCTCCTTGCCCTCTGCCTGCCCCTTATTCCTACCACACTTTTCATTTTTGAAAAGTTAGGAACCGGAGGACTAGGGTGAGGATGAAGGAGATGTGGAGGGAAGATGGGGAGATGGAGGGAGGAGAGAATCAGGACAGCAGGACAGGTGAACACGTGTTCTCGCTGGTTTTAATTCCAACTTCATTTGGGCTCTGCCATGCCATACACTAGCTTTGTGATGATGTCTAATTTTTAGATGAGGGAACTTGAGGCCTTAGTTCCCTCATCTAAAAATTCTAAGCGGTAGCAGGGGTAGGGAAGTGTCAAAATTGGATTAGAGTCGTGTAGAGCGAAGCAAAGGTTCAGGAGCC
>NW_011897820.1:0-2236 GCF_000151845.1 Pteropus vampyrus | reverse complement strand
TGGTCAGGGGTCAGGTTGTGTGTAGCTGTGACCAGCCTTGGAATCTGGGATGTGGGGAGCCTCTGCCCCTGCTCTGAAGTCAAAATAGTGATGCCAATTCCTAGAGACTCTACCCCTGAAGGTGAGTCTTTAAGGAGCCTGCCCTGACTACAAGGTTGTTCTCCTCTCTCAGCACACAGAGTGACTGGAAGTTTTGACCCTGATGTCAGTCAGGCTGAGCCCCTGGAGCTCCAGGTGAGCTTGTTTGTGGGGCCTCCTGACCACTACAGCTGGTGCTACTCCAGCTCCATGGGCCACTGCCTGGAAGCTCCAGTTTAGTTCTTTCAGTGAGTGTGAGCCTTGCAAGAAGGGCGGCTCCTCCTTGCCCACTGTGTACAGAGAGCCCAGATCCTGCAGAGGCATGTAGGCCTTGTTAGCTACATGGGACTTTATCCTGAAGTCTATCAGAAGTCCTGAAGATGTTTCAAAGAGAGACGTGCTGTGATCAGATTTGGGTCTTCCAAAAACCACTCCAGCATGTGGAATAGGACTAATTGGAAGATGGTAGCGTAGATCGGTGGGAGATCAAGTTAGGAGGCTATGCAGGGGTCTAGGCAAGGGACGGTGGTAACTTGGACTTGGACTTGGATGTAAGCAGTGAGACTAGAAAGAAGTGACACATTCGGGGGATGGCATGTGTGTAATGTGTGGAGTCACTACAGCTTGGTATGTGATGGGCTAGGAAGAGTGACGGACAGAGAGAAATCACGATAATGCCCATCTTGGGCTTGGGTGACTGCGAGATGCCATTTATTGAAATGAGAAACTACAGCAAAGGAACAAGGACGGAGATAGGGACAAGGCCATGGGTTTAGTTGGGACACACTGAGGTTGAGGTGACCGCTGTCTACCCGAATGAGCTAGCTACCTGAGAAGAATTTGGATACGTGTATCTGAAGCTAAAGAGAGAAGGCTGAGCAGGAGCAAAAAATGAAAACAGTTTTTAGTAAAGGAAATGTCCACTCTTCGAGAGTCACTGCTTGCAGTTTTGGTCTCCCCTCACTCTGCTTTTTTGTATGGAGATTCAACTCTCTGGATATGGCTGATGAACCAAAGAACTGGGGTGACAGCCACAGAGTCTTGGAGTGGTAGAGCTGCAAGGACCTGGTGTGAAGTGGGTGGGTGGGGATCCTGCTGTAGGATGGCTCACCTCCCCTAGAGGAGCACTACAGCATCTCCAAGAGGGTCTAGGAATTTGGAAAGGTATGCTCATTACGCTAATATAAATTTATACATGGAAAGTGCAAATAATTCCTATGTGTTATAATATAGTCATCTAAGCAGATATCAGACTCTGTGGTCTTATCAGGGGAGGGTGCATGGCCCCTCAAAGGGGCTGGGTGTCAGCTATGGGAACAGACTGGCATGTCAGTGCCTGTGGGCAGGGGGTGCATGTTAACAGGCCCTTGTCTGGGGGTTGCATGCACTGCTGCTTCCAGAGGCAGGTGACATAAATGAGTCCAGGGGGCTGTGTGGTAATGGTGGGGTTACCCATCGACACCAGTCCAAAGGCAGCAGTCACCGCTCGCTTCCGTATGTGCTTCTGGTATGAACGGGACCCAATGTGGCTAAGCCTTCTGTGTTTTCAAGAGAACTTAGGAATCTGGGCTTGGCTGTGAAATTTCCCAATTCTTTAGTGTTGGCTCACTAGCAAGATGGAGGACCATTAGAAAAATAGATCTGTCTAGTCTTATCCACACATCAGAGTTAGCCCACAGCTCATCTCTGCTCGGGTCCAAGCCACCTGACATACAGATGCAAAAACTGAGGTTCAGAGGCAGGCCTGGAGAAGTCTGAGGTCACACAGCAAGTCACGGGTAAAGTCGAACCTCAGATACAGATTCTCTACTATTCTCTTTACTGCACTGTGGCTGCTCCCTGCCACTGGAGGTCTGTTTAAAGAGAAAAGATCTGAATCCTGCCATAGCCTCACTACTATACTACCTACTACTAAACCGAATTTTCCCAAACTCCTCATTTTACACAGAAGGAGACTGAAGCCCAGAAATAAAAAAAAAAAAACAGGATGTGCTGGCAAGGCTGGGAGCAGAACCCAGGCCTCTAGACTCCAGGGCTAGCCTGGCTTTCAGCAGTTCCTCAGGTACTCAAAGCTCTCCCCGGGTGAGGGCTATATTCAGCTTGCAGTGAATTGTTGAAATATTCTGTTCCTAAGCATATTCGACAATCCAAATTATAG
>NW_011897819.1:4574-7161 GCF_000151845.1 Pteropus vampyrus | reverse complement strand
GATTATTTCTCTAATCCAGTATCCTTATTTGAAAAGTTGACATGATTAAAAAAAAATTCCAACCTCATGCAATTTTACAATTAAATGAATTAATGCATATAAGGTGCTAAACAGGAAACTTGGCATGTAGTAAGCCTTCAATAAAATAATTATACACAATCATTATTAACTATAGGATAATCAGTCAAAATGCTTTGCGAATTATAACTTGTAATTTAGGCATGTTATATTATTATTAAGCGATCTGAATAAACATGTGCACGATTTAGAAATATTTCCATGATTTCTCATCAATTTTTGTCCAAATTCTTCTTAGCTACCTAAAACCCAAAGAACAGAAACAGTCATCCCAGTACTGGGTATATTTTTAATCCATCTCCATTTACACCTCTTATCTGTCCTGCTGACTTTATAACACTTGCAATTAAGCATAGCAAGGAGAAACCAAAGGAAAGACTTGCCCATTCTACGATCGCCAGCCATCGAAATAACCGTCGTCCCCCGTCCTGGGGCCTCAAGGCCGCTCCCCTTGCTCGCTCTCCTACCTGCTGAGAACGAGGCTTCGCCGAGTTCCACATTGCCAGATCCCCCTCACGCTGAGTCGAGCTTTCTGCCCCCGATTTATTTGATGGTGAGCTGCTAGGAAGCTGTCTCCTTTCTTAAGTGATTGGTTCTGAGATGGCACGGAGATTGCTGTTTATCTTTTTAGTTGCGACTACTCGGCCTTCATTCTACCTGTTGGGTCCCACGTGGGTCTCTACTGTCTCTTTGAGGATGGTGAAATTTCCTCTTTCAGCAAGCCCGGACACCCCGCTGTTTCCTGTGGGGCTCACAACGCAACCCCCCTTGTTTCTTTCTCGGATTCAGTGGCAAGTGCAGTGAGCAAGGTCAAGGGCTTTAGTGTCCAGCCCATTAATGCCATTCATGTTTTCCGTTCTGAGGGATCTTTGATGTTTCTTCTCCCAAAGGCCTTGTGACTCTCTAAAATCGCCTGCTCCTTTATAGCCAAATGAACAAATAGAGTAGAAAAGCAGCCATTAAGTAACTCACAATCACAGTACAACTCTAAAACGCTGAAATGGCGATGGGGCTGGTGTCTTTGGGGAAGGAAATTGATCAGTTTATTGTTTCCGTTAACACTTTTCGGAGCTAAAGGTTTATGAGCTTCGCCGCGATCGCAAGTTATCGGATGAAAACGTTGCGTTTCCACCAGAGCGTTTACGTTTCACAGTCTTGCTTTTCTCGCGAGGAAGCCCGTGCTAACGGCTCTAATCAAGGTCCACGACTCACGCATCCAACCAACGAATCGCAAAAATCGCAGCACAGATAAGACACTGTCTTCACGTTTTGGGAAAGTTAAGTCTCTTCTCTCGTACCATCTGACTCTTTCATTTAGGAAAATAGCTATAGAAAATCTTACTATAAGAGAGTGATGGATACGACATAAACTTTGTTTTACACGGATAAACTGAAAGGAGGCTTCAAACATGTTTCTTCTGCCTCTAAAATATGATTTACTCAAATGGCGTTACCATGTACTGTTTTCAGAAACATGCACGGGGTATGCCTCTACATGTATTTTTCTACCGGTTTTTAAGAGAAGAAAAGATAATACATCTAACAAAAGAAAGTTAAGGGAAAACAGTGACTGTTTTAAGATCTTAGAATTCACGTTAAATTATCTTTGATTTACTCTTTTTTTTTTTAATGAGATATTTTCTGTGAATTGCATGAGCTTCCATTGTTTTTCTAAAAAACAATTAAATTCTATGTGGCTTTTTAATGATCACTTTACATTTTGTCAGGGGGACTAATGTGCAGAGGTGTCATTCCCGGAGGGTGATATAAAATGTGACTTATATCCTTTGATAAAAAAACAGAAAGCAAAACAAAATAAAGCCACAAAATTGCAGTGTCACGAGATTTTCCCTCAAGGGCAGCATTCTGCTTGGGTTCCCGGAGGCGAGACCCGCGGTTCCTTGAGGTCGGTGGTCGTGGAGCAGAGGGAGCTGGCGGCAAGAGGGTCCGACCTGCCTCTGCGTCTTCGCTGCTCGGAAGCGACTGGAACACGCTGTTCCGTCCTGAAGGGATCACGTTCCCAAGATACAGTGCGCGTGACACCTGTTTCCTAGGATGGTAGATCTGCATGTAGCTTTTTTATCAATATCGAAATCTTCAAATTCCTTATTTAACTAGTGCTATCCAGTCGCCCATCTCAAGTCTCCCTTTTGAACGCATTGGCACTAGTGCTTGTGTGTATAAACACACACACGCGCACACACACACACACGCACACACACACGCACACACACACGCACACACACACGCACACTCTGCCCTTTAATTTATTTAGTTTGCTCCTGATCGAGGCAGGCTAGTTAATTTTCATTAGAGAGGTCACCACGTAGTAGTATTTTAACTTATGCTGAGGCCTAAGTGGGTCTAACACATCGGGGAGCATGATGCTGGGAAGCGGTCTGGCCTGAGGCTCAGAGCAGAGTCGGGGAGCACCACCATGCGGGGGGCCTGAGGAAGCGTTTGACTTTGATCTGCCATCGTATCATGAGGAGGAGGAGTGTGTGGGGGA
>NW_011897819.1:0-1459 GCF_000151845.1 Pteropus vampyrus | reverse complement strand
ATAAAACTAATTTTATTATTCTCTTTGAAGGACAGTAAACTTGATACCTATGGAGACTGGCCTCCAGATTATAGATTCTACTGGTTCGTTTGTGGTTATTTAGAGGTTCTAAATTACTGTCCATGCTTCTATGTCACCTGGTAGTTGGTGGTTTTAAAACATACAAATACTTCTTCTGAGGAAGAGCCCAATGGTGCTCACCTCAGGTAAAATTTATAAATAGCTATAATACCAGTCTGTTCTAAGGACATACATTAGATTATTAAATTGTTAGATTAGAGTAAATTACTTTTACACAGAAAGATGCCAGGATATCAAACGTTACCATCGTAAAATATCCCTGTACTTCTCTGGTATAAAAACACCAAGTGTAATGCGTACATTTAGATATGGGTAAGAAAGCTAGTAGCAAAGAATATTGTACATTTCCCCACCAATATCATAAACATAAGGGAGAAAAGAAAGTATTTTATGTAAATATGCACTTATACTATTTATACACATACATATGTATTAGAATGGATAGAAGATAGGTAGGTAGATAGATTAATTATAATATAGTTATAATCACAGGACAGGAAGATCTGCTCTTTCTCTCGACTAATGGTGGCCGTTGTGGCATACCCGGTCTCTCCGAGACTGTCCCGTGATTTTCTCGAGTCAGCAGGGCTGACACTGGGCGGAGCCTCTTTCAGGTGTCTGAGCTTTGTGCTCCGAGGACCACGACCATAATTTGGTCTTTGTCTTGAGGTTGCATTTTAATAAACACAACTCTGACATGGTAAGAAATCATCTTATATTTCAACCTTGAAAGTCGTGGAATCTCTATGGGTTCTCTACTTTCTTTCTAAATTTGCCTACAAGGTGACTTCTTTTCAGAGCTCATCTTTTCTTGCAGTAACTTGTCAAGTGTCACTCATAACCATTCACTCGCACAGAAAACACACCTCCATGAAATCTCATCCTATGCCACATATTCATTAAGTACATTTTTCATCTTCCAGTGATCAAAATTGACACTTCGACCACATTTCTCCTCGTACTAACACAGGTGACCATTTTCCAGACTCTGACAAAAGGCTCGCAACTCACTTTACTCAGCCCCAAAGCCAGTGCCGCGTATCTTAGATTTTGAAGACAGCAGCACCCCACTTCTGGTACCAGTGTCTGCGTCCGTCACTGGTGTATATCAAACCCTCACCAAGTCCCTGTGGCGTAAATGACATGCAGACCTTTTGCTCCACTGGGGCAGCTGCACTGCCGACGGTGACTGTGATTCGGGCTCCGGTCCCGCTCAGCCGCAGGACCCGTGCTCCCGTGGCTCATTCCTCAGCCCACGCTGCAGGGGCAGCCACTCCTTGGGTGTCATCCATCTCAGGATGATGTCAGGAGTTCAAGAGAGCCAGCCTGACCTCCCCAACACAGTTTAAGGCTGTGTTCGTATCATGTCAGCAGTAGC
>NW_011897818.1:3635-6134 GCF_000151845.1 Pteropus vampyrus | reverse complement strand
CGTAGCAGCTTATTTAGAGTAGAAAGCACCGTGAAACAGCTCAGGTGTTGAGCAACATGAGAATACACAAAATCACACACACAAAATCATGCTCACTTAAAGAAGCTAGACCCTGTCCCCCAAAGTATGATTTCATTTAAAGTTTTAGAACAGGTAAAACTAATCTATTAGGACAGAAATCAGAACAGTGGTTGATTATACAGCTTTTTAGGGTGGAAAGAGGAGGGAGGGAAATTTCTGGAAGTAATGAACTTATTTTGTGTCATTATAGGAATATGGGTTACACGGCTGTATAATCTGTCAAAATTCTTTGTATATTTAAGATCTATACATTCCAGTATATGTAAATTTACCTTAATTATGTTAAAAAAAGAAAAATAGATCAAACAATAGTTACTGACAGCTCCCTATGTTTAATGTGTGCATGCGCACGCACACGCGTACACGCACACACACACGCACAGCCACTCTGCAGAATTTAGGGATGTTTTCTCTCCAATCAACACCTAAGGCAGCCAGCAACTCGTTTCCCTTCCCCCAGTCTCCAATCTCTTCTCTGCATAGGGACAGCTGACTGAGTTGATCCCAAAACAAAGGAGCCTGAATCAAGGCGGCAGGTGCTTGTGGCTTCTGCAGGGCTCATTCTCGCCTTTTCTCATTCTTGGCGGCATCCCTGACCTGGGCCAACAGGTAGAAAGGTGAAACCCGCCTCCAAGCCAGCCGCAAATCCACCTTGTTCGAGGTAAGGAAGGAAGCTTGACAAGAACCTGCTCACAAATCAAAGTTAATGCTGCCCCGCCTCCTCTGTAAATCATGTGAGATCCATCTGGGTAATGACTCCTCCAGTGTAATTCCCTATTAAGAGGCTTTATCTAGAGAGATAAGCAGCTGGTTTCCGTGTCACTAATTGCTGTCTGCTGTGATTTTAAAACATCTGCACCATTGTGCTCTTCATTTTCATATTCTAATCACCCTGAAACTTGAAAAAGGTACATCATTGATTGTTTCTATGGGTTAATTAGTACACAGTCTCCTTGTAGAGACAATTTAGAGACAGCCAGAACCTCAATCAGGAAGTTTGTTTTAAAAATTAATAACATCGGCGGTGGTTGGAGGGACTGTCATGTTCAGGGACACAGTGGGACTCTCCTGGTGGGAAAGACAACCTTTGTTATGCTCCGCACAGAGACGCCCACAGGGTAGGGGGCGGGAGAGCGGGGAGTGGTGGCAGGCTGGATGCAAGGTCATAGGACCTGGTTCCGTCCCCGGTGAACTTGACCACTGTCTCCACTGCCATCTCACTCCCCAGTTCCAACTGGGCAGAGCTTCTTTCAGCACAAATCAGGACTTTGATGAGGACTGACCAAAATATCTGGTGGTGAGGGGAATTTGTCAAAGTAATAAGAGCATGGGAAGTCATTTCACATTTTTGAGTCTCTTCATTGTCCTTCTGCCCGCCTTAACTATGAAAGAGGGGGTGAAGGGTGGGGACTAGAGTATAAATGAAAGAAATGGACCACATAGGAGAGTGACACCAAATAGGAGAGTGACACTGGAACCCAGACCTTCTCAAACTTAAATTGTGCATGATTCACCTGGGGATCCTGTGAAAATGCAGATCCTGATTCAGCAGGTCTGGGGTGAGGCGGGCATTCCGCATTCCTAACAAGCTCGCAAGTCGTGTCCAAGCTCAGCCATCTGAGACACACTGTTCCAAATCCGCTTTTCTCCAGCCCTGACCGAAGGCACTATTCCTGAGATCCCAGGGTGGTGGGAGGCCTGGGTCCTGCACAAGTATCCGAGTCCCGGCTCCAAAATTAATGGAACAAGCCACATGGCCTCTCCTAGCTCAGCTTCCTCATCAAGAAACTAACAGTGGAGCCTACCTCAAAGGGGAGCCGGGAGGATCCGAATGTGTTGAGTATGACGTGTTTACCACAGTTCCTGACCCAGAGCAGGTATTGTATAGTTATTATACTCATGTATTTTTTGGTAAAATGCTTTTCTGAAAAAGCAGCATCCAGCAGAAAGGAGTAGAGACACTAATCAGGGAGCATCTCTTTTAAGCTCATATACTAGTGTCTTGCAGTCACCCTTTCTAGAGAGTGTGGCCACCACCACCCTCAACCTAACTCAATGTTCGGAGCTCAAGGTCTTCCTTCATAGCTTCCTTGGGAGCTACATGCAGTTCTGGGAACTCATTTCTGCACAAGATACACTGTTCTGTCTATTAGAGTGCTTTCCTGTTTTGATCTGGAGTCTGTCTGCCCTTGGAGAGTTCTGGCAAGCAGAGGAGACAAGCATCCCTGCGCGTGCTGGCCTGCGTCCAAGGACCGGGCCCCCGCAACTGAGAGCAGATGCACCCCTGGAAGGAAGTTCCCAGCCCCTACCGCTTCCAGCTGTCCTTAGTGGACTTCAAGGGGCTTTCCCCATGGGTCTGGAAATGTGCTATTGTTAGGGGAAAAATGATAAAAACTGTGCTTTCAATCGCATGACATA
>NW_011897818.1:0-2157 GCF_000151845.1 Pteropus vampyrus | reverse complement strand
CACAAACACTGCAAACTGCGGGCATTTGGGGCTTCATGCATTTAGCATGAGTTTTGTCTGGAAGAAGACGCTGCCTTCCTAAGGCCAGGCAGGCAGAGCGAGGATGAGGGGCTGGCCTCGTGGGTGGGAGCTGAGGGTCAGATTCCTACGTGCTCCTGCAGTGCTGCAGGAACAAATTCATGTCCTGAGTGGACATGAATGGACACCATGATGTTCCCGTTGTGGCAGTCATGTGGATCCCCACGTCAACTGCTGTTGATTGCCCTTGGAATCTCCTATTTAATCTGTGCTCCTTAACTTTCTCTAGAACGCTTCCTGTTCAAGGTAGCATGGCGTCTGTCACTTGTGAATTGTCTTCTATCTTTCCCTGAGAGGCAGTGGAACAGAACTGTGTAGCAGCTAGGGGTACAGACTCTTGAGCTAGGATGACTGTGTCCAGACTTCAGCTGAGTCTAAATCTTATGAGTTGTGTGACCTTGGGCAAGTTGCTTAACTTCTCTGTCACCCAGTTTTCTTACTTGTAATATGGAGATAATAACATACTTATCTCCTAAGGCCAATAGGCAAATCAAATATGTCAATCTATATAAAGCATTTGGACCAGTGCCTGGTGCTGAGTCAGGGCTGTCCCAGTGTTCACGACACAGTGGGGAATCCAGTGGCCATGCTCAGGCTCAGGAATCAGAAGGACCTAAGTTCAAATCCCAGCTTTGCCTCTTGCTATCTGTGTTACCTAGGGCTTGTTCTCTCTCTATCTTCTCGACTTCTAATATGGGAAAAAATAACACAGCCTACCCAACAGACAATGTTGGTAAAAATGTTATCACAGAACACGTCGTAAGCGTTCAACAAATTCCAGTTATTACTAACATTAGAATTTTATGACTATTAATTGTTCTTATTACCACCCATCAGAAACTCAGTTCCTTACTATGAGGGGCCAAGGAATGCTATACTCCTCCCTAATTATCCCCTCCTTTTATCTGCACCTCTTTTGACAAGCATTCTAGCTCAGATTCTTGGGGTGTAATACCAGGTCAGGGAGGAAGTCTCTGATGACCACAGTGACACTAACAAGTTTGAAGGAGAATCCAACCCAAACAAACTCACTGGTCATGATTCTACAGCGTTATTCTGAGCCAACTGGCTAGCTTTGGTTTCTCCAGCTGTAGCTGGTGCCTTCCTGGAGAACAAATACCTTAGAGTGTTAATCACTAATGCAGAAGTTGTAAATTGGATACCGATTCTCCTCTTTGCCTTTGACTGTCATGATTTAGCTTATTAGGGGTTATAGGCTCATTTTGCATCAAAGCAGAAAAGCCACACATTGTATAGAGTTCTTGTTGGGGTGCTTTGGGGTGGGGGTGCTGCTATTCTATAAAGTCAAGGGGACAAGATGTACCACATATTACCTATAAAGAGTACTGGCATCTATCTGTGGTCACTGGGTGTCACTGGATGGTGACAGGGAAGTTTGGATATGGGCTGACACTGTTCATCCTGGAATCAATCATTCATTAAGCAAATATATATTTGGTGACACTGTAGACAAGGCATGCTGCTCTCACAAAGCTTGGAGAATCTTAGAGTTAGAGGATGTTGGAGACACTTATTTTATAGATCAAGACACTGTGTCTTAGAAGACTAATGGAGTGTTTAACCTCACACAGATAATCGGGGCCAGAGTTGGTCCATTGTCTCTTGACCCCAATATCCAGCTGCTCCTTCTACTTCCCTTGTGAGAACCTCTTCCGTAAGGAAAAAAGGTGCAAAGCATTGTAAGGAAACTTACTTTGACATTACTTTCTGGGTACATGCAAGCTCGTGTACTTTGCCAGGCCTCTTTGCACCTGCTGGACCTTCCCTCATAGCTCTGGATTCTTAAATTGGTCTTCAGGGCGAGGCCTATCTGAGGTTTCTGCCCTAGCTTGGCTGATGGACTATCAATCAGAATTTGTGCCTGCCTTTCCTTCAGCTCTTTGTCAACTTTGGTTAGAGAGCTTGGCCTTGATCATTCCACTTGCTTAAGAGCAGGTCCCTCCTTAGACACCTGCCTCACCAATAACTGCTCTAACCACAGTCTCCCTGAAGACTTCCTTCCTTGGCCCACTGGCGTAAGGCCAGGCAATTCTGAAATGGTTTTCAGCAATTACCTGC
>NW_011897817.1:1875-3367 GCF_000151845.1 Pteropus vampyrus | reverse complement strand
TGGAGACAGACTTGGGAGTCTGGGGCAGATAATAAAAAGAAATCCAAGTAACAGGAAACAGTGTGAGTAGTTGTCTGACAGCGACATGCAGGTGGGCAGAGTATGCTGTTATGTGAACTCAACAGCAAGATGTGATATTCCAAGCAAGCGATCTCAAGGAGGTATAACAGCAAGTAACAGGGACCCTGGTTTAAGCACTTGGGTTCAGGCGTAGCATTTTGCACACTGGAAGATGTCAAAGAAAAGGCAACGCCCCAAGGATAGGGGCACAAGGAAAGGATCAGCAGAGATTCAGGAATGTGGGAACAAGACAGCAAACAGACTGCTTCCTAGAACTGGGGAACAGGCGGGGATTTGGTCTTAAGCCAACAAGTTCAGTGACTCAGTTACTAAAAATGAGTATGAAAGAGCATGGACAGCACAGCTTATGTGACTAATGGATTAATAATTTATTGTCAAGATAAAATATCTAAAATAATAAGATAAAGAAATCAGTCCTCTAACATTTTATTAACCATCCAGTCCACTTTCATCAATCTTTTTCTTAAAAAAAAAAAAAAATCATTTCTTCTATTTAGCTTTACTCCTTTTAATTTTGACTATCCTTTAAAGAAGTAATTCTTAACTAAATTATTTTAAATTGTCTCCGGAGATAGGAAGACAGGTTGTTGGCAAAGCATCAGATGGAATATCTGCATTAGAAGGGAGCACACCGCTTTCATTTTTCTCAGCCTTTTAAGTACAAATTTTTGCTTTTCACTCATAAAGTTCTGTATTATCAGGGCAATGCTAACTCCAATGTATATGACATAAAAACTATTAATAGATTATGTCTATAATAAAACTGAAGTAGAAAACAGAAGTGCTTCAAAAAGAGAAGTATAAAGTAGATGAGAGAAAAAAAGGCAAAGATATTCTACCTTCCTGGTTAGATGACTGTCTTTGTGAGAGTATGTATTTTGAAAGTAATATAAAATCTTCATGGTGCTCTTAATTACCTATATTTAGATTTTTGGAGAAGGGGCTATTTTATTCCGCTGATCAGTAAAAAAGAAAGAATATGTTAAATTGAATTATACTTTCAAAACTTTTTATTTGTTCAGAACCAGCTCCTCCAAAATCACTCTTTGCAGTGAATAAAACCCAGACTTCGGTGACTTTGCTGTGGGTAGAAGAGGGAGTAGCTGATTTCTTTGAAGTCTTCTGTCAGCAAGTTGGCTCTAGTCAGGAAACAAAACTCCAGGTACTGTATATTTTGATTTTTCTTTTCTGAGTTAATTTTGACTAAGGCTAATTATATGAGCAAAATGAAAATCTTTTATTTCTTTGAACTATAGAAAATGAAAACTGTTCACTTATGCTTTTTTGTTTCAGTGATAAAATTAACAATATGCTTAGAACAAGCCCAAAATAAGTTATGACAATCAACTTGCCAAATTGCCAAGTTTATTTTCATCTTTGTATTTATCTTTTATCCCCAATCCTTAGCCAC
>NW_011897817.1:0-740 GCF_000151845.1 Pteropus vampyrus | reverse complement strand
TTACAACTGTAGTGTCACCAGCTTTAGCCACGACAGCCCCAGTGTCCCCACATTTATAGCCGTCTCAACAATGGGTAATTACATGCATTAGTGGAGTCTTCTGTCTTTGGAAATTATATCTTTCCAAATTTTTCTTATGTTTCATTTTTAAATATATATAATATATCATTTAAATGGAACCTGTGTTCATTCTACTGGAAAATTCCAAGCTTTGAGATCAAGGAATACCTAATTTTAATCCCAAACTGCACTTACCAGCTATGTGATTTAGAGGAAGATATTTGCTGTCTTTGAACCTTTGTTTTCATCTGTAAAACTAGAATTACAGTATATATCTTGCTGAGTTGTTTTGAGGCTTAGATATAAAGTACATAAAACGCTAGCACATGCTGTCTAAATGCTAGTTGTTATCAACTTTATCGTCTTCTTCATCCTCTTCAGCAGAAGCGCAGTATCCTAATCAACTCAGGTTCACCTTTTTCAGCCTTGGCCTCTTAGCTGTCACTGATCAAACAATGGCAGACCTCAATTATTGGATCAAAGTTTCATGCAGGAAATATAAGAAGGGAGATTTAAAATTAGTGAAAGATCCAGGATAATGCTCTTTCCTTATTTTTGTCTGAGTTATGTTTCACTCCCCTGTTCGTTGGAGTCTGATTTTGCAATCTGAGCTCTTCTATGAAGCTTCCTATAATAAAACCACTCTTACTATCACATTTCCCTTTACTGACTTCATTTTC
>NW_011897816.1:3075-3931 GCF_000151845.1 Pteropus vampyrus | reverse complement strand
GCAGCTGCTCTGGACATAAGCAGTATCTGGCTGGGAAGGTGCCCCATGCGCTGGCGGGTTTCAGACTTCCAGCCCAGTGCTCTTCGCGGCACAGGACCCCTCGCGGTTTTATCTGATCGATTTAATGGGACACGGAGATGAGCGACACGTCCCCCCTTGTCCCCGAGTGCTTCATCGTCTAATGGGGGAGGCTAACGAGCAAAGCAAAGGTTCAGGCAGAGGATGAAGGTGAGCTGGAAGCCACACGTGTTACAATGTGAGGGGATTAGAGGGACCCACTCTCTCTACAGGACAGGTGAGTTACAAGTCACGAACCAGAAGGAAAAAAAACCTGAGGAAAAAAAAAACTTGGGTTCAGGTGTCAGACAAGTCTGGGTTCGATTCCTAACTTTGCCACCTGAGAAGCCATGTCCGTTCATTGGGCCTCCATTTCCCCATCTATAAAGCAGGAAGCTAATAACTACCTATAATGAATGAATGAATGAATGAATGAATGAACGAACGAATGAACAAACGAAAGAATGAACAAACGAATGACTTTGTCTGCCGGAAGAACTGAATGAAACAGGAAGCACCCACACGGGTGGCACGGAGCGATCTGTTACTATCGCAAAACAGCTTTGTAAATCCTGAGGTTCTACATACAATCCTCTCGGTCCACGTGGGCTGCTGTAACAGAATTCTCCAGGCTATGGCTTGTAAAAAATATTTCTCACAGTTCCGGAAGCTAGAAATCCAAGATCAAGGCACCGGCCGACTCGGTGTCTGGTGAGGACCTTCTTCCTGGTTCACAGACAGCTGTCCTCTCCCTGCGTCCTCGTGTGGTGACGGGGGCTCTCTACCCCTCGCCAGCTTT
>NW_011897816.1:0-2237 GCF_000151845.1 Pteropus vampyrus | reverse complement strand
CTGTTTCTGCCTTTGAGAAGATCATTTGCATGAACGCTAGAGAGTACAAAGTTGATGTTTACATGAACCCAAGAGACAGCTTCCGTTAGCAATGGCACATGGATACAGAGCTTTCCAAGAATCGCGGTCGTCACGGGACTTGACTGACACGCACCTGCTGTGCTTCATCCCCACAGGCTGAGCGGTAAGCCAGGTAGGACAGAGCTCTGCCTGTTTTGCAACCGTTAATTCAGTTCGACTCATGTTTACTGAGCACCTACTATGTGCCAGGTCCCTGCCTCAAGTTCACTCACAGTCTAGTCGGGGAGGAGACACGTGAACAGACGTGGTACCTGGTGCAGGAGGGAAGGGCTCGCATTTGCCGAGCACCTTCTTGCTGAGGCGCTGTTCTGAGGACCGCGCGTGTGTCATCTCATTTAATTTGCAAGCTGGGTTCTATGAGGACCGTCCTCATTTGGCAGCTGAGAAAGAGACACGGTGAAGTCACTTGAAGTCACTATTCAAATTCTAGAAATCACCTCTGGAGCCCACTCTCATTTATTCTAGCCATGCCTCAGATGTAGGAAGCACTGGGTGAGGTGGCCTCTTAGAATGAAGCTATCCCATCCTAGGTGGGGAGGGGGCATCAAAGAAGGATTCCTGGTGGCGGACGGGCCGGAGTAGCATGTGGACAGAGTAGAGTTAACCAAGGGTGAAAAGGATGTTCAAGGCCGAGGGCATAGCATACGCAATGACAGAGAGGAAAATCACTTAACATCTGTGTTAGGGTTCTCCTGAGAAACAGAACAAATATAAAATATAGAGATAGAGACGGAGGAAAGAGATTATTATGAGCAATTGGCTTAGGAGGCTAAGAAGTCCCATAATCTCCCATCTGCGAGCCAATGGTGTCACTCGGTCTGAGTCCTAAGGCCTGTGGCCCAGGAGAGCTGATGACATAAAACCCAGACCAAAGGCAAGAGATGAGATAAGCTGTCCGCACTCAAACAGTGAGGCAGAATAAAAAAGGGAAGACCTCCTCCTTCCTTCACCTTCGGTTCCGTTCGGACCCTCAGTGGGTGGACGACGCCATCCTACCCTGGGGAGGCCCTCTGCCTTACAAGGCCACCGATTCAAACGCTGCTCTCGTCCAGACCACCCACCCCCACCCGCACACAGACACACCCCGAAACAACATCTAATCCAGACGCCCGGTGGCCCACACAATTCGACAAATCAAATGAACCATCACAGCATCGTCACCCCTTCTGGTGCGACCCCTGATGCTCACAGAGGGGGGCGATGGCATGAGAACTGGACCCGGCTCTGCTCACCTGAGCCCACACCCCAGCTCTCCTCGTTCCCACTTACATAGCTCTGGGCTAATTACTTTAAACTCCTGGACCTCGGTTTCCTCATCAGTGAAGTGGGGTGGCTGGCGTACCTATCTCAGAGGGAAAAAATGGGGATCCCATGATAAAACAAATGTAGAAGCAATTTGTAAACTCCGCCTAAAAGGTTTTTCCAAATAAAAGAGTTCTTGTTATCATCTACAGATCTCTACTTTTTGATGCTTTCCCTGAATATGATTTTGTTGTACTCCAGGCGACGCTGGAATGAACGAATTCATTCGACAGACATTGGCTCAACTGTCGATGGAAAAGCAAAGCGGGGAATCCAAGACATCCTGGAAGGATCAAGCCAGGGAGGCTTCCAATGCACACATTCAAAAACATTTATTGTGCACCTATTATGTGTGAGGCATGTTGATGCTGAAGGCTGAGAAATAAACCCAGTTGTCTTAGTTGAGATAATATCAGCTCCTGTAACAATTAAACCCCCAAATTTCAGTGACTTCATAAACGCTTCTCAATTCCATCACAAACGTACCTGTCTGCTGGGGGCGAGGTTCACTCTTTTCCACAGGGTCATTCAGGCAAAAACTCTGTCATTTCCCACAGCGGTCACCGTGGGCATGGACCTCTGGCCCGGAGGATCATGTGGGAGGTTCCCAGGCCAGGACCAAAGGCGATTAGGTTACTTCACTTCCATTCACGTTCCAGCGACGCGGGCACAGCGTCCGACCTAGGTGTCTGGGAAAAAGGAAATCAATTCAGTGTACAGCAGGCTGTCCACACCAGCTGGCTCTGCCTTCGGTGGCTCGTAATATTACCTGAAAATTAAATTACGAAAACTATTCCGTTTTCAATACCATCAAAAAGGATAAAATACTTAGGAATAAATTTAACCAAAGAAGT
>NW_011897815.1:2841-3479 GCF_000151845.1 Pteropus vampyrus | reverse complement strand
CTGCCTTGTGGCACTGTGTCCCGGAGATGCCGCCCTGCCCAGGCTGGTCCTCGGGGAGGCGCTGGCCAGCCCCAGCCATGCCCCGAGCAGATGCTCGTGCTTCCTCCTGCCGCACGCCGGCCCGCGGGTCTGCAGGGAGGTCGTGCCCATGGCTCACACAGGGCCTCGGAGTCCTCAGGAAACCAATGGCATCTTCGAAGGTCACGGGAGAACTGGGAAGGCCTTAGGAGTTGTGGGGAATCAAGTTTTTGAGACTATCCTGTGGTTCGGGGACCACAGGCATCCGAGGCAGGGAAGAAAGTCGCTGAGGAAGCGCTCATGGGATGCGAACACTGCCCAAGCCCAGCTCGGCTCAGCGACCCTGGGACCTGGCCACCTGGCCCAGGTTGGGGCAAGGCCAGGCCAGCGTAGACCGGCCTGCTAGGAACCTTCGAGCCATTGCAACAGTGACAATAGCAACTACTTGGCTCTCCGTGGGGCACAAAAGCCACAGCAGGCGCAGCGCTGTGCACAGAAACCGCTGTAAAGCGCCCTCTGTGCTGCTTATGTTTCAGGGGCCCCCAAACACCCACGTTCTTCTTGGAGGAGCTAAAAGAAACAGTTTGGGGGTGAGGGCAGGAAGAATACCTCTGAGCTGC
>NW_011897815.1:0-366 GCF_000151845.1 Pteropus vampyrus | reverse complement strand
AAGAGTTGTTTAAACTCAGAAATTGCAGATCGACATACAGAATTGTCTCTTATTAGCCCCTAATAGGCTGAGTGGCTCATGGTCTCCCAGAGCCTCGGTTTCTCCATCTGTAAAATATGAGGGTTAAAAAAAGATCCCTTTGTTCTTTTTCACCCCAGACGGGCTTTGATTCCAAGTATTTCTCGGTGTGAGTCTCCCCCGGCTACACAGTGTCTTTGTTGGATCTCTCTTGAGAATCCTCTTCCCAATCCCAGTTTACTCATCACTCCTCGGGGCAGCATCCACCATCACTCTAGACATCTCTCTTACCATCCACACTCCTTTTGCAAATGTGATGACGATAGAGGTAAACACATCATTTTCAAA
>NW_011897814.1:2224-4656 GCF_000151845.1 Pteropus vampyrus | reverse complement strand
GGTTATCTGGGAGAGGGGTGAGCATCCCTTGAGGGTATTGCATGGAAGGGGCATGGACGATTAGATATTGAGAGGTCATGAAAAATATCTACAAAAGTTACCAAACAGGAAAACTGAATCTTTCCAAAGCAGAGAATGACTTCTTCATTTTAAATTTCCACAATATTCACAATTAATGGCACTTAGTAAGCACTCAATCAATTTTCAATGACTGGATTGATGAGTTAAAATAATCAGGCTATAAGGAATAAAATTCTAATCACATTTAAAAATAGGATTCACAGTTCTAGGGCAATTCCAGCTGTAGGCACTAGAACTGAGAGACATATTTTGCTATAGCTGTGTCTATGAAGAACTGTCAAAATATTTTGAAGCTAGGTAATAATTTAGTATCTATTAAGATTTTATCTTCAAAAGTCTTTTTTTCACTGAACAAAGAGCATTAAAGACAACGCACACCAATGTCAAAACATTCGTTTTTATATCATTTTATGTTGGCTTCTAAGCTAAGGGCTGTATAAATTGATACATGTCACAAAACTCAAAATTCAGTTCTTAGGAAGGAAGCTGATGATCACTTGAGACACAGCACTTAGTGGGTAATTGTGATAATGCTATAGAATCTCAAGAAGGTAAAAACCCTTCAAAACTCTTGGTCAAGGTAAGATTTGAACTGACCCTATATATCAGTAAGATGACCCTAAAAGTCAAGGATGGTATTGTAAGCGGGATGAAGGGTCCAAAGCAGAGGCTTAGAGTCAAGGAAAGGGGAAGGATGTAGCATGGGGGTCCCCAAGACCACCCTCAGAGTTGCTGATTCACTGGGAGGACTTAGCATAGTGATACTCACATATTAATTACTCAGACGATTTTCCTACGGAGAAAGGATACAAAGCAAATCAGCAAAGGGAAAAGGCACATGGGGAGGAATTGGGGGAAATCAGGAGCAAGTTCCAAGGGTCCCTCCCATCAGACCACAAAAGACTCCCTTAACTCCTCTAGCCACAAGTTGTGACAACACATGTGAAATGCTGCCCACCAGGGAGGCTCATTAGAGCCTCGTGCCCAGAATTGTTACTGGAAGCTGATCATGTAGCAGCCTCTGCCTGGCATGTACCAAAACCCTAAACTCCCAGAAGGAAAGCAGGTGTTCAGCATAAACCTTATTGTTTTGTATAAACATTTAAGGCACAGTGAGTTTCTCATCAGTCAGGGTTTGGGAACCTCCCAAAATCCAAGTTCTCAGACACCAGCCAAGGGCCAATTCTGTAAGCAGGGCTTTCAAAAGGACAGCAATCAGGCTTGCTATGACAACTCTTCTGCACAGATGTTCAAGAGTTCAATCTTTAAGGTCAGGTCTTTTTACTTCTCTAATCATGGGGCCTTGGCATAATAATAATTAACATTTACTACTTCTGCTCTGTGCCAGTAATTGGGTGAGTTATTGCCCTCTCTGAGCCTCTCAGTTTCTTTATCTGAAAACAGAATCGACACCAAGACAAGTGGTTGAGCCAATTAACCCAGGCGAGTGGTGAGAACACCTGTCCCCCTCAGGGGAGGTGGTGAGCATCACCTCTCTCCACCTTGTCTCCCCACAGCTTCTGATTTCATGCAGGGAAAGGAAGCAGAGGGGTCATTCCTTTCTACTCACCCCACCCCAGCCTGGCCTCAGCGAATCTCATGCAGAGGAGTAGGAGACACGAGCTGAGAAACAGGCTGATTTATATCCTGCCTTTCAAAGCACTTTAAGAATGTGCACCTGCATAACCTCGTTTCTCTCACGAAGATCAAGAGACAATCCAGATATATAGAGATCTATGAGTCTCTCTAGATCACTGCTTGATACCTAGGGTGATCAAAAAGTATTTGCAAAATAAACAAGTGCGTTAAGAAATAAATGCCTGAATGAATGAAAGCTGACTTTGAGTGAACTATTCGGAAAACTACTTCTCTGGGGTTCAGCAGAACAGAATTTGCAAACTCAGTCACTTGTCAGTTGTGGCCAACCCACCTTGGCGGTTTACGCGAAGCACCGATTCCCACCCTCAGGGTCCCTGGGGCCACCATGGCCTGACTGATCTCATCTGGGCTCCCTGGGCTTGGTGCAGGCCGAGGGTCAGGTCTGCAACCTGTGCACCTATCCTGGCCCCAGTGAAAGGGGCAACAATGACCTAGACATGCTCTTCTCATGGCCGGTCCCCAAGGGCAAGAGCAGGACAAACTGCAGGAGTATACTTAACATCTTCGCTCTTATCTCTTCCACTGACAGCAACTGGTCAAAGCAAGTCATGGGGCCAAACCTACGTGGAAGAGACATGACGTGCTCTCCACTCAGTGTGAAGGGGAGGGAGTGAATATTTTCTGAACAATAATCCAAACTATTACATAAGCCATGGCCCTAAACATGTACATACATACATACATACATACAT
>NW_011897814.1:0-797 GCF_000151845.1 Pteropus vampyrus | reverse complement strand
AGGCTCATTTTGAAATATTCACCTTGATGTCTCTGATAACTGGGTACCACATCTGGTATATGACTGGGAACCACAGCCTTTGATGAGTCAGATTGCTTTCAGTTCTCCCCTGTCACCGAAACTGAAGAAGAACCTAGTACCGATGTCAGCTCATAGATTATCAAAAACCGCTGTGTAATTTTTGGCATAGAACTTGAAAGGGCCCTGAACAGGTGAGCAGCACATAGCAGAATCCCTTTCATTTTCATCTGCTGGTTTATGTGAACAGGCCGTCAGTGCTGACACCAATAAAAATAAAATGGTGTGAATAGAATTGATATTGAAACCGATCTCTTCAAAATAACAATATTCATTCATGAATACATTAATTGAAAAACAGTCCTACCTATCATATTAAGAGAAGTATATCTTAAAAGTATTTTACCTTTTTGGGATTAATCGTTCCTTATCATGAGCTATGACATATTTATGTTGTTTTGATCAATGGTATTCCACTAACAACCATAATGATAACTGAATTAAAATAACTTATTTTAAATTTATTTTTAAAAATAAATAAAGTAAAATTTAAAGACTTGTACTCAATAAAAATTTTTTAATTTCAATTTCAATTTATGAACATATTTTATTGCAGTCAGCCATATATGATAAAGTAATTAGTAAAAGATTTCCAAGAATAAAAATGTGTTACATTAAGACCAGATTTCTTCCAGGGGAGTACAAGTTCATAGAGAAATAAGAACAATGTAGAATGCCTAACAATTACAGCAAAGTTTGTACATGTATTTTTTTTAATC
>NW_011897813.1:0-1806 GCF_000151845.1 Pteropus vampyrus | reverse complement strand
TAATTCTATCTCCAAATATCTTGTGCATCCTTCCTCTCTTTTCCATTATAATTGCTGTTATCCAAGTTGATTCGATCATCTCTTATGGGAATTATCATTCTGTCTTCCTCTCTAGCGTCAGTACCTTTCCCATCCACAGTCTACCTGGTAATTATTCTAATACACATACACACACACACACACGCACGCAGTCATTGTTTCCGTAAACATCAATATCCCGGTAGGAATAAGATGGCACTCAAATTAGGTAAATTGTGGAAATTTTAACATAGAGACTATTTCAAAAGGTATGGGCAAATGTAGAGAAATAACAGGGATAAAGAATATTCCCAGACTAGTAACAATGCCAGTCCGCTAACAGCTAATTTTATACGTAAAAGACAACTCAGGTGGCAATTAGAGTAAATACAGCTAACGATACAGCAACCGGGAGCCTAGTGTACTGCTCGAAAGCACTAACTCTAAAATTCAACCTGGATGATAAGCCTAGCTCTGTCATTAGCTGTGAGGCCTTGGCCAACTTAGCCTCTCTGAGCCTCATCCAGAAAACGAGAAAGGTAATAATAGTGCCTCCCTTAAAAGTGAACTTTCAATGAGACGATATAAGGTATTAGGTACATAGTAAATCAACCGTTAATAACCGAAGAGTCTGAGGACATTTTCGATTTTCTGAATTAAAAGATTTGAAAACCGTTACTGGCTCTGTTCCCTGTTACCTGACCGGACAGTATGGCCTTTGCTCCCCGTGGGTTCTTCAGTAGCAATTTCCAGCTAGGATCTCTCTTTTGTCTTTGTGTCCCCACCAAACCACTGAGGCCTGTAGCCACCACCATCCCTGCCACCACCGCCACCACCACTCATGTGCAATTCACAAAAGGGACCTTGTTTTCAATCATTAGGACTGGACCTTCTGCTAGAGCTTGTCTAGGATTTTACCGATGACATCCCCCACTAGAAGGGGCACCTCATTCCAAACCTTCAAAATCAACTGAAGATTACCAACAGGAGCATTGAAGCTATCTGTCCCCGAGTTCCTGAAGGAGAAAGCAGGCCTGAGATGTCATCTATAGATAATGTTGCTATTTTTTCCATGTATTAATTTTTAGATGAGAAATCAAAGACTCAGAGAAGTCATATGCCCTGATTCACAGAGCAAGAAAGAGACAGAATAGAGATTTGCAGTGTTTGCAAATTGTCATGATGCAAATACTCCCACCATTTCGACCCACCGGCCTGCACATGGCATTGGGAAGAAATCCCTATAGCGGGCTTGGCATCTGAGGACCGGCTGACTGGGTGCACTATGCTTCTGGTCCAATGGAGCGTTCGCAGGGACACGAAAGTTAGCTGAAGTTTGGTTTGCTGATGTGGCACCCTGGGAAGGAGTTGGCTCCATCTCGGGCCTAGAAACGTATTTCAACAAATGTAAGGAGTTGTTTCTATTTCTCAAGAGCCGAAGTCCTCTCCCTAGTCACATCTCCTTATACAGGCTTTAAGAAAATAAGTCAAAAGTTTAAATTAAAAAAAAAAAAAAAATTGTACGAGAGGTCAGTTAGGTATGTGTGATATTATGATTTATACAGAGATGTATGTATTTGCTCTTTGTCCTATTCCTGGCATAGGGCTCCTTAAACCCTTGAAATTTCCTGAGTCATAAGAACTATAAAGATGTCTTTTGTCATTCATAACAAGCCCCTTTCAAACATACTCGAGTTTATTATCAATGTAGTAACTTTTGGAAAGTTCATAAGGATGGAGCCTGGTTGCCAAGGGAACAAACAAAATGATTAGAGGATTGGAACTTTC
>NW_011897812.1:0-2515 GCF_000151845.1 Pteropus vampyrus | reverse complement strand
TATTATCTATGACAGCTTTTGCATTTCAATGGCAGAGCTGAATAGGTATGACAGAGACTGTATGACCTGCCAAGCATAAAATGTTTCCACCTGATCCTTTATAGAAAAAGTTTTTTTCCAAACCAAATATTCTAAATCATTCTTGCCCAGAATCAATGAAAGTTCAGGCCAAGATAAATAGTGCCATCAAATATCATAAACCCAGGGAACCTAGGAAAATTCTCCCTCCAAGGCAAACCTAACTTTGCCTTAGAATTCCTTTAAATCAGCATTTCTTCAACCTGTCTACTCAGTAAAATTATCTGTGAAATTTTTAAAAAGTGCCAATTCCTAGGCCTCTAACTAGGTCAACTGACTCAGAAACAAGGGTATGGCTTTGACTAGTCCCTGGCATCAGATCCCCTGTCTTAGTCCTATCCTTCTACCATGGTACCTAACATACCTTTGTTGGATATGTTATGATTCTTTGCTTGCTTAATTTTTACTTTGAAATAATTTTAGACCCTCAGAAAAGTTGTACAAATAATACAGAAAGTGTTCTCGTGCAGTCTTCATTCAGATTCTTCCCATGATAACAACTTATATACCATAGCAAAATTATCAAAATCAGAAAACTGATGTCGGACAGTATCATTAACTGAACTACAGATTTTATTCAGATTTTACTGGTTTCAACATGCAACCTTTTTAAATGGTTTATTTCTTTGAAATTGTATCACATGTATAGATTCTTGTGATCACCACCACAATCAGGAAATAGACTATTAATCACTCCAAAGAAACTTGCTCACGCTACCCACTGTAGTTACAACCCTACTCCAACTTTACACCCTGAAAACTACTGCAGAGTACAATTTGGGAAATGCTACATAAATGGAACAATAAAGTCTGGAAAATTTTGCGACTGGTTTTATACACTCACCACAATGCCCTTGACATCTGCCCAAGTTGTTGCATTAACAGAAGTTTATTCCTTTTTCTTATTGAGCAGCACTCCATTGTATCGATGGACCATTTGCCCAGTGAAGGCCATTTGGGTTGCTTCCATTATTTGCTGAGTATTAATAGAACTGCTCTAAATGTTTGTATGCAAGTTTTTGAAGCAACTTAAGTTTTCAATTTCCTTGGGTAAATCCCCAGGAATAAGATTGCTGGGTCACATGGCAATTATATGTTTATCTTTATAAGAAACTGCTAACTGTTTTACTCAGTGTCTGAACCAGTTTGCATTCAAACCAGCAATGTGTTCCAGCTGCTCTGCATCCTCATTGGTATTTGGCATTGTCAGTATTTATTTATTTTAGCCATCCTAGTTGGTGTGTGTAGGATCTTATCATGGCTTTAATTTGCATTTCCCTAATAGTTAATAATGTTGAACATCCGTCTTCTTATGTACTTATTTACCATAGGTAAATTCTTTGGTGAAGAGCTGGTCAAGGCTTTTGCCCATTTTATAATCGGAATGTTTGCCTTCTCACTCTTGAGTTTAATGGGTTCTTTATTCTGGATACAAAATCGTTGTCAGATATGTGAATTAAAAATATTTCCTCTCAGACTGAAGTTTGTCTGTGGCAGAACAAAAGTTTTAATTTTGGTGAAGTCCAATTTATCAACTTTTTTTTCTTTCACGGATCATGTTTTTGGTGTCATTCTTTATCAGTCAGGGTCCAATGAGGAGGGAGAAACTACACAGTAATTTGAACATGGAAAGTTCAGTATTGAATGTAACAGGATTGCTTAAATGATGATTGGCTAATAAGAAGTAAAGAGATCTCTAAATAATATAGGACGAGCACATATAAGGAGCAGCCACCCAGGGCTGAGCTCCAGACCTTGGGGCAGAGGGTGTGGTCATGGCTCACTTAATGGTTATAGAGTTGCTGTGGGGCAACTCGCTGGTGGAACTTCCTGGAAATCTGTCCCCTAGTGACCAGGGAAAGCTATTCATGAGCAGGAATCTCACTGGAGGCACCAAGCAACAAAATTGCCATAGGAGTGTGTCGGGAGAAGCTGCTGGCCTGTGGATGCTTCTCATCACCATTCACATCAGGAGCCGGGTATCTATGGGAGAAGCTGTCCACATCTCAAGAGTCTGACCAGTGACTACTCGAGACCAGAAAGAAAAATCCCTCTTGCTGCAATGTCTCGCCAGCGCCCTCTACTAAAGCTGAAAATTGTGCCAGTTGGTAAAGGAAGGCTATTTAAAGGGTCCAGATCCATATTCACAGGGTGGGGCTGGTCGACAGGGTTGTGCTCCAGAGTTTTCACAGTGCTTGCTGGAGAGGGTCACTGCCTCTGCTTGCATCAATGCTGATGGTCGACATGATTCTTGCCCCCAACTTTTGCAGTGTCCAGTGGGATGGGGGAGTGGAGTGCCCTCTTTGTGATATTCATCTAAACAGGGAGTGTATAGTCAAAAGGGTTTGAAGGCTCTCTCTTTCCAAGGAGCTAGAAAGAGCACAGTTTTCTTGGGGTTGTTGTGTCTGTAACTATTTCCAGTTTCAGGTTGCAGGCT
>NW_011897811.1:0-1231 GCF_000151845.1 Pteropus vampyrus | reverse complement strand
ATTTATTTAATAAATGTGCAATGTTTGGTCTTCTCCTTGAGTAGGTACTAGAAATGAAAAAAATACCTTAAACACTAATTTCTTATTAAAGTAAATTTTAAAAGTTAACATTATAAAAGTAGTACAATCATGTTATGGAAATAATCTGAAAAGAAAGGAAAAACTTCCTACTACATTTGCTAGGAATAAGTTTAATAATTAAAGCATTATTGATTTTCTGATGAATTATATGCTTTAAAGACTTATTGTGCCAAAGAATTAGAAGTAAATCTATGAAAGCATTTTATTTAGATGTAAGGTTAAGGTATAAGGTTGCTCAGTTTATTCTTGCCATATTCATTTAAAAAAATATCTAAGCCTTTGACTATGCATTTTTACCTGTTTGTCATAAATAATAATGGAAGAAAAAAATTTTAAATACCAAAGGTTAAAGGCAAGTATCTTAAAAGGAGCAAGAGAAAGGCAGTTAATGCAAGGGAGCCCCCATAAGAGTGTCAGTAGATTTCTCAACAGAAACTTTGCAGGCCAGAAGGGATTGACAGGAAATATTCAAAGTAATGAAAAGCAAGGACCTACAACCAAGATTATTCTACTCAGCAAAGCTGTCTTTTAGAATCGAACAGATGTAGAGCTTCCCAGACAAGAAAAAGCTAAAGGAGTTCATCAGCACTAAACCAGTATTACAAGAAATGTTAAAAGGACTTCTTTAAGAAGAAGATAAAAATGTGAATGATAAAATGACGATAACTACATATCTATCAACAATTACTTTAAATGGAAATGGATTAACTGCTCCAATCAAAAGGCATAGGGTGGCTGAATGGATAAGAAAATAAGATCCTTACATATGCTGCCTACAGTAGACTCACTTAAGATCGAAAGAGACACCAGCTGCAAGTTAAGAGATAGAAAAAGATATTTCATGAAAATGAAAACAAACAAAAAGTTGGGGTAGCAATACTTATACCAGACAAAATAGACTTTAAAACAAAGGCTTATAACAAGAGGCAAAGAAGGACCCAGTAATACCACTTCTAGGTATTTATCTGAAGAAACTCAAAACATTACTTTGGAGGGATATGTGCATCCATATGTCCATTGCAGCATTATTTACAGTGGCCAAGTTATGGAGGCAACCTGGATGTCCATCAGGGGATGAATGGATAAAGAAGAGGTGGTACATATATACAATGGAGTATTACTCAGTCATGAAAAAAGAATGAAATTTTAC
>NW_011897810.1:5356-6169 GCF_000151845.1 Pteropus vampyrus | reverse complement strand
AGTAGGTATGAGTGTGAATATATGTAAACAACTGTGTAAGCGTGAATGTGGATGACTAGGTATGTGCGTAAATAAATGCGTGTGTACGAGTGTGCATGAGTGTGAGAGCACATGACCGCGTATGACTAACTGGGCATTGTGTGTGAGTGAGCATGTGAATGTGCACGAGTGAGCCGTGTGAGTGCGATTCGGCATGTGTGAGTGAGCGTGTGTGCGCTTGTGCATGCCCATGTGTGAGCGAGCATGCCCACGCGTGTGTGTGCGAGTGAGCGTGTGCGTGCACGTGCATGTGTGAGTGTGTGTGCCCATGTGCATATGACCTCTGCTTGCACTGAGAGGTGCCAGATCTCAAAGGCTGTCCATGGAACCAGCTGCTTCCTGCAGGAGGGACAGACTACAGGGAGGTGTGACAGTTTATCAGCCCGGGTAACAGACCTTTCAGGTCTCTCTCACAGTGCACTTCTGCCCTCTTCTCAAAGATGGTGGCAAAAGCCTGATGTGGGTTCGGAGGCGCCCGCTGTCACTGGAGCTGGGGAGCTTGGGGCTCTAAAGAGGAGTGGCATAAGCCAACCAGCTCCCATCCGGTAGCTGGGCATCCATGGGCACACACTTGGGTCTCTGTTCGCTGATGTGCCTCTGTGCGTTTGTGGGTACGGTCTCAGCAATGGGGTCTGTCTGTCTGTCCCCACTGTGTCTACAAATGTCTGTGTCCCTGTGCGTCTGTCTCTGGTGTCTGTGTGCAGTGTCTCAGTGTCCTGCGTAATGGGGGTTTGTTTGATAACCTTTTGGGGTTACCGACTTTGAGAATCTATT
>NW_011897810.1:0-2091 GCF_000151845.1 Pteropus vampyrus | reverse complement strand
TTTTGTGCCACGCACCGTTCTCAGTGCTTCACAGATATCCACTCTCTTATTGAAACAACAACCAAATGTAGCAACGGCTGTTATATCCCCATTTTTCAGATGAGAAGATTGAGGCCCAGACAGGTTAGGCAACTTACCCAGGGTCACAGATCCAGTGGATGGTAAAATCAGGATTGGAAGACAGGCCCTCAGGCTCCCGAGCCTGGTCCGTGCATGTAGCCACTAGTTCCATAGTCTCTAGAAGTCTGTGCTGAACTCAGCAAAATGGAGCGTTGTGCATGTGAGCTGATTGTCAAGGGCACCTCCAGCCCTGGAAAGACCCTGAAGCTCAGAAGCTGAGCCACCTGTGTCTCCCATATTCCCACTGAGAAAAATGAACAAACCATGGATTTATATCAATCCGAAGCAGGTTGGGAAACAATTCGCAGTTCAGTAAATCCTTTGCATGGCCCCTCTGGTGTATCTCTGCAAAGGGGCAGTCTCGGTGTGTGCGTGAATGGCAGCTGATAGTTGGGGACGTGGGCTGTGGCACCAAAGGAAGACACTTACATCTAACCAAGGGCTTGCTACCCCGGAGGCGCACCAGTGCCCTCTCTGAGATGAGCCCAGGCTCTGGGTTCTGGCTGCAACTTTGCTGGGCGCAGCAGGCAGAGACCTGGAAGGTGCAGATGTCTTCTCCCTGCCCCGTGTCATTTTTCAGAAGGCCACTTCTTTAGCTGCGGCCTGAGCTCCTCACTGTTCCTCTCTTCCCCGCCCTGGCTGCGCTGGCGGAAGCCAGGCCAAGTGGTGCCTGGCTGGAAAGCCCTCCCCTGCCTGTGCACCTTCTGTTGGGTGGGAGGTATTGGAAGTGGGCCTGGGAGTGCCGCCTGGAGAGCAGGATCTGAGCCCACACGTCACCAGAACGGTTGGGAGGGGGGCGAGGTCAAGGTCACATGGCTGAGTAGGTGGCAGAACCCGAACCAGAGCCATGGGGTGAGGTAGGAGGAAAGGGCTGGAGGTTTGTCCTGAGTCCCACCTCGAGGACTGGCAAGGGGCTAGGAGCATAAGAGGTTTCCAGAGACTTGGGTCCAAATTAGAGTTGTGCGAAAGAGACGCTATGGTCAATGTCCTCGGGGAGTGTCTTATTTGAAAGGGTTGCGAGCCTAATTTGGTGTTCTGTACATGGGTCCTTCAGTAAAAGAGAACCTTTTTATTCAAATGGGAAGTTTTTTCCTGCAGCCACAGTCTCGAGGCACTTTCTAGAGCTGCACGGTCCTATGCAGTAACCAGTAGCCACAAGTGGTGATTTAAGTAAAATTGAGTAAAATTTAAAATTCAGTTCCTCAGTCCAACTAGCCACATTTCAAGTGCTCAGTAGGCACGCGTGGCTGGTAGCTACTGCATCGGATGGTGCGGATAGAGAACGTTCCTGTCACTCCAGAAGGTTCTGTCACACAGCACCACTTCGAAGCCAGTGCAGACCTGAGTCCTTGCACAGACCCCGAGGCCTCCTCCATGCCTACCCGCCATGGGTCCTGAAAAGGGAGTGGATCAAGCAGGTGTGGATGACTCAGGGCAGCCGGTCTGCCCTCTGGAGAGTCTGGGGGCCTTTGCCACACTCCCCAAGTCCATCCCACATGCCTGTCCACATGTGGGAGAGGGAGGTGAGAGCAGCCCACCACGAGGTGGGGATGGCTGGCCCAGTCCGGCAGCATGCTGACTCCAGTGGACCTGGCACATCACCTTAGGACAAACCTGCATCTGGCCATGCTCCTTTGTGATGAGGCCCCTGCCTTGTGCTCAGGCTGGCTCACTGGGGCATGCTGGAGGGAACTGGGTGGCTCTACACAGATGGGCGAGGCTCTTGGTTTTTTTTTTTAAATAACATTGATTTCTTTTCATTTAAAAATAATGCTGTTAACTTGTATGCTCTTTATAGAAAATTCAGAAAACACAGTGCTTCCATTTTACCGGACTTGTTTCCACTCCGTTTTCTTTACATAGGCTGTTTATTTTCACATTACTGTAATTATCCCATGGGCATAATTATGTAATCTATTTTTTACTTCACATAAGCATTTTCTTTATTCATATAATCCCTTCCTAAATGAA
>NW_011897809.1:3690-5767 GCF_000151845.1 Pteropus vampyrus | reverse complement strand
TATGGTCTCCCAACAGCTGATGAGCCTTCCAGGGCAGCGGGAACACTAGTCCTGGGGTCCAGGTAGGAGTGTCAGGAAGCAGCTGCCACTCACAGTGGAAAGAGGGACCCGGCATGCAAAGGCTGGCAGCGCCATGCAGAGTGAGTTCTGGCTGTCAACGGAGGTCAGCTGAGGGTGACCAAATGGGCCAGCAAGGGAAAGCGATGACCTGAACGGCAATGAGCACCCCGTTGCTGGAGGTATGCAAGCAGAGGCTCCAAGACTCTGGGAGGGAACATGCACTTACTGCCCCGAGAGAGGAGGCTGCACTCAATGACCTCACAGTACTTCTCAGCTCTTAGAATTCTTGTTCAGAAGCAGAAAAGCTCCTGCAAGCTTTGGCAAACAGAAACCACTGGAAGGCTGGGTGGGCTCACTGTGATCTGAGGCATTTAAGACATTCTCTAGAAAGGTCTGCAGAGGCTGCCTAATCTAGCACCTTCATTTGCTAACGAGGAAACTGAGGCCCCAAGGAGGTAGTACCCGGCTCAAGCCCACAGAGCCACTCGCCGTGGAGCTGGACAGGGCCCAGCGGCTAAGAGCATGGCTGTAGTGAGTCCCAGATGCAAGGTGACACCCTCCCAAGCCCCAAGTCCTCACCCGGGAATAGAGGTAATGACAGGACCTGCCAGGGGCTGGCTGCGGGCGTCACATGGGCTCACGCATATTTAACAAATGCTGCCACACAGCAGCCCCTCACACCAAGGAGGGCGGTTCTCAGTAGCCAGTTGAGGCCAAGGCTCCAGGGACCACTGCCCAGGCCCGGCAGGCTACCCACCCACACTTGGCGAAGTCCTGATTGAATTACCATCGTGACTGGTGGGGGCTCACACTCCACACTGCTGGAAATTGGAGTGGGGCCGGTTGGGTCACTTCAGCTTACCTCGGCGTGCTGAGCTCCTGCTGCTCTGTAAAGCCGATCCTTGGGGGGCTCCTTGTCTTATCTCAAAACGCAGGTGTGAGAGAGGGGCCGAGGAGAGACGGAATCTAGACAGTCTTGGTATCTGGGTGACCTGGGCGGTGGTGGCACCGCGTTCCTCTTATGTTATTCCTTCAGGCAGACGTGCATTCCGTGTGAACTGCACATGTGCTACAACTCGCCGGACGAGGACGGCGTGGATTCTGTCACTGAAGGAGGTGATGATTTCAGTGTCACCCTGGAATGAAGGGGGTCATCCTGTCTTGCTCGGTGTTTAAGGAGGCCCACGGCGCACTGTACGGTCGTTGGTGCCACCCAGAATGACGCACTGTGGAGTCACACTCTCTCAGATACTGTACTCAAGACTTCAAGAATTCAAAGCAATACACAAAAGATAGTACTTATATGACTTTTATTTTAATATCATTTTAATATTGAATATGTCACAGGATTTAATGACTTAATTAGTCATTCACATTTTTCAAAGATATCTAAATACAAAATTGCTAAAAATTTGAATACAGAGAGCAAACTACAAATAATATTTCTTTTGTTTCTGGGGTGGGTAAGAACGGAAGACATTAGAAAAGGATGCTTCTGTCGGCTGAACAAAGATCAGAATGAAAGAGGAAGTCATTAAAATGAAGTCTGTGAAGAAAGACTCTCGACGCTGAGATGCTGTTTTGTCGCATCTCTTCCTGTACAATTTAAAAACTGTTTGAAATGCAGGTCCTCAGTGAAACGTCTGGTCCTTGACCCTGGCTGGGGACAGTGTGAAAGGATGTCACCCTGGGAGGGACACTGGAGGCTGGTGAGGACCGCAGAGGCATCTGGTGTGGCCAGAGGTGTGGTGTCAGTGGACGCCCGTCCCTTGCCTTCCCACCGTGAACGCAGGTTCCCTGCCTGCAGCGTCTGCTCACCGTTCTCCCCGATATACTGAGAAGCAGCAGCTTCTGGCGGCTCAGACAAGGAGGCTGCTCTGCGAGGGGAGGAGAGGGAGCGAGGCCTTCCAAGCCGGCGGAGAAGCCACACGAGCTCTCAGTGCTGGCGGAAACGGACAGGACCACGCCTGGCCAGGAGCCGAATGTGACCTGAGGTCCCCCCGCTCCCAGCCTCCCA
>NW_011897809.1:0-530 GCF_000151845.1 Pteropus vampyrus | reverse complement strand
CGGATGAGAAAATCGAGGAACAGAATGGTGATGTCATTTACCTGAGGTCACGAAGCTGGTAAGTGTGTGGGCCAGCGTCTGGACCAGGTGGTCAGGCCGTTGACTAACACGCCTTCTGGTTCCCAGGCCCTGGCCTCCTCAGAGGCACCTTCACCCCTTCACCTCCTCAGACCCCACACCTCCCCCTTCCCCCAGCTCCCCTGGCTGGAGCTTTTTGTGAGCAAACATCATTGCTCTTCACTCTCAAATACATAAAAGTTATGAGTAGAAACCTGAATATTTCTGGCTCGAGAAACCAGGCATCACCTCTGCTGATTCTATGCCGAGGGCCACGTGTCCTGTGCCTGAAGCGGGAGAGGCCTCTGGGATGGCACGTCTCACATGCCAGGCTCTGGCACTGTGTCCCCTCCAAACTTTCTGCTCTGATAGTTGCCAGCAGCAGGCATTAAAGGCTGGTGTGTGAGTACAGAAGGCCTGACACGCTTGGCCCACTGCCACGCCAAGGTGCCAGCTGAGAGCAATAAATCATG
>NW_011897808.1:2831-4141 GCF_000151845.1 Pteropus vampyrus | reverse complement strand
TGGGGTGGCTGGTGTCTCCCTGTTCACACTTGATGAGGCCACAGCTCTCATGTGCAAACCCCACCCCAGGCCCTGGTGACTTGAGTGGCTGCATGAGTCCTCTCAGGATGCCAGCACTGGAGCCCCAGGTGCCCAGCACACCCTCAGATGGTGCTCCCAGGGAGGGCCATGTGAGCCTCGAGACCCTTGTCTCTACCAGAGTGCCTGTCAGCCTCCAGGTCTAGAGCCAGAAGTCCAAGGTGTCCAGGTGTCCTGGGCCGCACTCTTTAAGCTGCTAGTGCTCCCGGCGTCCTTGGGCTTGAGGCTGCATCACCCCGTCTCCGCCTCCTACATCATGATGGCTTCTCTTCTCTACGTCTTATTCCCTGTCCCTGTGTGGACACCTGTCATGGGGTGTAGAGCCCATACACAATCCACGATGCTGTCATCTTGAGATCACTAAGTACCTTTGCAGAGATCCCATTTCCAATCAGGACCCCATTCTGAGGGTCAAGTGAATTTGAATTTTGGGGGACAGCTCCATCATGGCAGCCCTGGAGACCTGGGGCAAGGGGTGGGCCTTGGTGGGAAGAGTAAGCTCCCCATTGGATGGGCAGGACAAGCATCCCCTTCTCTGGATCTTTGGGAAACGAAGCGTCCTTTTCTTGAGCAAGTCTTCCCTCCTCACCTCAAGGCCCACGTCCTTTGTGGGGCAGTGGAGGAAGCCTCTGGGGTGCTAGAAGGGCAGCCTGTCTCCCAGTGTCTTGGGAAACTGCCTCCATTGCCCTCTCTCTTCCCCAGGAGTGTTTGAAGGGCCCTTGGCCTGCTCTCAGGACGCTCACCAGGCCCCAGCTCTTCCTTCTGCTCTGAGTATGCAGCCTCTTTCAGAAGCAGGCCCCTCACACCTCCTCACAGTGTTGGGTCCCCGACATGGCTCGCCAATCTATCCAGACACCTGCTCTGAGTCTGGGGTACTCTGCCCCCCGCCTAAGTTGGCCCCCAGCAGCAAGGACCCTCTGCTCTCCCTGCTGGCTTATCTTTCTTTGAACTACCTTGTGTCCCTCCCACAGTCGTGACCTGCCCTACAGGACATCTGGTGGCAGGCTACCTCCTAGGAGGTTGCCTCCCTGCTACCTCGGGTCTCATGAGAGGCCCCTGGGTCCCTGGGAGAGGAATATAGGGTTATCTACCTAATCTCCATGCCTAGGCAGAGGATTGTGGCACCTCCTCTCCAGCCTGTGGACACCGCCATGAAGAGGCCAAGGGGTGCCTTCTCGCACCAGACCCTCTGCCAGGCTGAAGGTCACCAGGCAGCCCTGTGAGGTTCCTCA
>NW_011897808.1:0-701 GCF_000151845.1 Pteropus vampyrus | reverse complement strand
CCCTGGGCTGTCATGGCTCCTCCCACTGTGCACCTCCAAGCCCCACCCTGCTCACCACCTGGGCCTCCTCTCTTGGGCCAGGACCTTCTTGGCCTCGCCCTCTGTCCAGCACACAGATCAGGACCCTGGCCTTGGGTGATGAGGCCTCATGCCCCGCCCTCCAGAACTCCCAGGCAGAGGGAGACCCCAGTCTGGGGACAAGTATCCTGCCCTGCCTGGCTCCCAGGCCTCACTGCCCTGCGCACATCTTAGAGGTGGGGCTGACCATCCTGCCTGTTCCCAGACAGCCCTGGATTCTGGGTGGGGTGAGGCCAGGGGTCAGGCAGGAGGTGGAGCCAGGGGCCTGGAGAAGCTTAGTCCCCAGCATCAGCAAACTATGAGTGGAGGAGGGGTCCAGCAGGTTTCCTCGGAAACAAGACCAAACAAATATCCCCTCCCACCAACCCCCCCTCCCCCAATGACTTCATCTGCCCACCAACCCCGTGCTGTGGGGGGTCCTGGGCTGGCAGGGGAGATGCAGCATCCTTGTTTGTATTGGGCTCTCATCCATGGAAACGGCTGGAGCAGGAGCCCAGAGGCTCCTGCTGTGGTTATTAGCTGGGTAGCCAGAGGCCCTTCCCGGAGCAGGGAAAAGCGGGGAGAGGAGGGAGAAGGGAGAGGAAGAGGAGGCAGGAGGAGGAGGAGGGCAGAGGAGGGAGGAG
>NW_011897807.1:2247-3447 GCF_000151845.1 Pteropus vampyrus | reverse complement strand
AAAATCTCATCTAAATGTCATCATCTCAAAAACCCTAAATCTCATTATCTAAATCATATAAATTAGAAATGGGTAAAACTCTGAAATATGATTCATCCTGGGGAAATATTTCTCTTCATTTTAGGACTGTGGAACTAGAAAGTTTCTACTTCTACAATAAAATGGCGGGAAAGGCACAAAATAGACATTCCCATCATGAAAAGGAAAAACTGGGGGAAATAAAGGGGTCACCAGTTCCAAGCAAGTTTGAAAACAAGCAGTAAATTTCCATTAGCTTTCAAGGCCTGAAAATAATCCTCTACGGTTCTATATTTCACCCTTGGGCCCACAGAGGCTCTGCTGGCCTTTACTTGAAGGGTACCATATGTTTGCAGGCAAGTAGCTCTATTAGTCCATTTTCTGTCTGTAGAAATTTGGAAATCTGACAGCATTCTCTTATTTTGTCTTGTTTTTGCTTCTTTCAGTCCAAGTTGACAGTGTTTCTGCTGTTATAACATTCTCAAACACTCTGTGAATCTCCCATTTATGTCATGGGGGTCAATGACATTAGATAAGGTCTTCAATAGGTCTTTCCTGGATAACTCCATCTGTCTTTTCTGGTTTCTGTTGAGATTGTTAAGTATATTCATGAGTCACATGCCTACTCTCTTCAGCAAAAGATTGTGCAGTCACCCCTTACCTCCTTTCCAGAGCAGACTATCTCAACCATGAACTTCTTAACTTTAGCATTCTTTGCAGTCTGGATAGAACAAGATCCTTCCACATCATCAAGTGCCGGTTCCAGTTAGCTTAGCAATTTATCTATTTCCTCTTACATTTTACTGTAAGCTAAAAGGAGAAACCATGCCTTACCTTCGACAATATGCTTGAAAATCTCTTCAGCTAAATATCCAATTTCATCACTTATAAATTCTACTTTCATGCAACAGTAAAACATAATTCAGCCAAGTTTTCTATTGCTATATAACAAGGATTGCCTTTGCTTCAGTTTCCAACAACATGTTCCCCATTTCTTTTCGAGCTCTCACTAGAAATACATTTAATGTCCATCCATATTCCCACCACAGTCTCTCAGGAAATCTAGGCTTTTTCTAACCTACTTCTCAAACTTTTTCTATTCTATATGCCCTTTACCCAATTCTATAGCCACTTTTACATTTTTAGATATTTGTTATAGTAGTACATTATTTTTCAGTATGA
>NW_011897807.1:0-842 GCF_000151845.1 Pteropus vampyrus | reverse complement strand
TGTAGGCACTTGAGTACTAGATTAAATTATATATCACCAGTTTCTCTTCTTCAAAGTTCCAAACTCATGTTGTCTTTGAAATTGAGTATTAAGTTTCCCCTGGTAGAGCTGAGCCCTTCTTAATTTTTATAAATTTCTATTAGTATCTAGTAAGTTTTTAAAAAATCATACTTAACCCAATTCATTTTCTGAGATGTTCCAAAGCCTTGTTCTGAGTAGACAGCAAGTTTTCTTTCCATTTTTCTAAATAATGATTCTATTTCAGGGTGAGAAAGATGAGCAAATTACATTTACTGGCCACCCAACTATGCTTACGCATAGCAACAGAATATTTGCATACCTTTATTTTATTCAATTATTTAAATGTCCGTATAAGGCAGGTATTTTCCCAAGTTTTATAGATGAGAGAACCTGAACTCAAAGAACAAAGTAATTTTCTCAGATCCCTCAAAGCCTAATTTGATCTCAATATATTCTCCATATATTGTAAATTATATATAATTTCTTAAGGATTGTAGTATGCCAAAGGCCATGACCATACGTGGGTCAAAGACTCCTACCAATGGTGCCGTCCTTTCTGCAGTGCCTCAGTGGCCTTCAGCTCATCCTCCGACTTTAGTTTTACATATCGTGTGTTTCAAGCATGGTGGTTCTAAGCCAGTTCTTAGCTCTGTTGGGGGCCTGTGTTTGTGCACCGTACTGATTAGAATAAGATTAACTTGGGCGTTTTATCCCAGTGAGAGGATGTAGTTGAAGGTCTGCTTGTTCTGAGTGTGTTTACTGTGACAAAACAGTCAGAAAGAATGTAGGAAAATCTTGTCTTTGGCACAGAAAGCCTATTC
>NW_011897806.1:0-3087 GCF_000151845.1 Pteropus vampyrus | reverse complement strand
ACCACAGACAGGTGGTTTTGTGATTCTTTTTGCCTTGGTCAGTTTCTCTAAGCCACTGAAAGTGAATAGTGAAATTTCTATTCCCCCTATCTGCAATGTGGTGGACTAGATATATAGAACAAAACTCCATCTACCCCCACCTCAAGAAAAAAAACTAATAGAGACAATGTAAAACAAAATTCTTGAATATATCATCGAAGCAGCTAGAAAATGAGAACTCCTAAGAGGCTGAAAAAAAAGTTAAAACAGGAATCCATAAAATTAAGCTAGTAAAATATTAAGTCAAAAATATAAGGAAATTATAAAAGATGATATATTATTCATTTCTGTTGATCATTGAATATTTTGAACTCTCTGACTTCTAGGCACATAGTAATATTATACCTCCTGGATTGCTATGTGAACAATTTAGACCAATAACTTGTGAGGGAATTGGTATGTACTTTTTCTGGGCTAAGCATGTAATTCTCCATGAGACCCTCCAGTACTCTCTGTTTTCTTGGATGATTGCCAATATTCTACAGAGTGTCTTCTTTGACAGCCTAGGCCCTGGAGCAAAATTGACAAACAACAGAAATGGAGTCAACTCTTATAGGACATGTGGTGGAAGTAAAGAGAAGTACGAAATCAAAAACATATAACTTTGTTTTGTAAAGCACTAGGGCTTTGTTTTGTTATTGCAGCAAATCCTAGTCTTCCCTAATGTAGAAGTAATAATGATGGGGATAAAAATAATACTAGCAAACATTAATGTATCTGTTAATATGTGTCAGGTACTTTCCTAGGTGCTTTACATATGTCTATTAATATAATCTCAACAATAATGTGAAGTAGATACTATTATTATTACCACTTCATTTTTGAGGGAACCGAGACACAAAAGGGTTAAATAATTTGCTTAAAATCTCATAGTTAGAAAATGACAGAATTGGCATTTCCTTCAATAAGGAAAATTACCCCTTAGAAAGTCTAATAATATGCAATGGTATAACACATAAAGATATTTATACGTATTAAATATCTAAATAAAAATAACTACATATATTTACAAAATAATTATTAGAAGGTTATAAAAATAAAATAGAACTAAAATACTAAACAAAAGTAGCATATAGTTTTGAAGAAGATGGAAATTGGAGTTTAAATGTTGTAATGTTTTACCAGGGTTCAAAAGCAGAGGAAAAATATATATAATTTTAAACTTTCTAAGATAGTTAACAAAACATTTCTAGAGTAGCCACTACTACTTTATAAGGTGTATAATTATATGCAAAGTTAGTTATAAGTGTATAATTTCCACATATGAGAAGGTTAAAAAATAAAGAATAGAGGAAAAAATCACTTTAAAGGGAAGCAAGAATGGAGAACAGTTGAAAAAGCAGGAAAATAAATTAAAATTAGGTTGTAGAAATAAGAATACATTAGTAATTTCAATTTCATTTAAGTGGACTTACTCTTCATTTACAACACAAACTTTTTAAAGTCTACTATTCTTGATATTAGAGTTAAAGATATTAGAAGAAATAGGAATATTTCTACTCATATGCTACAATCCCTAACAAAATATTGACAAAATAAATCAATTATCTAAACGTATGTAATATATCATGGATGGTTAGAATTTCCCACACTGCTAAAAGTAGGTTTAATATAAAACATAAATTAGCATAAATTCATGATATTAGCATATGATTAAAAAAGGAAAATGCCTAACCTTTTCAATGGGTATAAAAGAAGCATTCACTAAAATTAAATATGCATGAACAAACAAGAATCAGAGGGACATTTAATAAAAAAATATTAAAATACATATGATACAAAAAGGCTCACTGTAACCACTTCCTTTCAGTGATTTCCTGGAAGTTTAGGACAATAAAAAGACATAAAAGGCATAAATATAGAAAAGGAAGAGACAGTTTTGCCATCATTATTCACACATACACTGATTGTTTCTATATAGAATGCAAAGAATGTACTAATAAACTACTAGATATGAACAGAAAATTTTGTAGTAGTGATCAAAACAATATCGTCTTATCAAATTCATCCTATTTCTGTTCATTATCAATAAGTTAGAAAAATTTAAATGATATAATAACAATAAAATATCCACATACATACATATAAGAAGATATCTAAAAATACTGTCAGAACAAAGAAAATTATAAAATTTAATTGAAAAGTATTAAATATCTAAACCAATGGGAAGATATATCATGTTTATGAATAGAAAGATTCAAAAGTTTAAAACTGTCAAGTTTTCTCAAATTTATATACTCTTATGAAAATCTTACCCAGGCTTTTGTGCACCTTGAAAAACTGATTCTAAAATTTTAATGAAAAGCGAAAATACTCCTGAGGTGGGGGGCAGTAGAAATTGGGAGACATGAACTATTGGATGGCAAGATTCTCATATGAAGCACTAGTAACAAAAATTATAGTGTTATTTGGGGACAGACAAATAAACCAATGAAATTAGGATAAAAATAACAGAAACCCACTTATAAATATATAGAAACTTAATATATAATAAAATATGCAGTGCATATTGTTGGGTAAAGAAGAGACCACTTAATTCATACTGTATAAGATGACATCTATATTAGGAAAAATTAAGTTGGATTTATATTTTTCTATATACAAAAATCAATCCCAGTTAGAGACTCAAATTCAAAAAAGAACCATCAAATTTTAGAAGATAATATAGGAGAATATATGACCTTGGTGTAGGGGAAGATTTTATAAATGAGACACAAAAACACTACCCAAAAAATAAGTTTTATACGTTTAACTATTTTACAAAATACATCATTTTTTATTTCCTAAAATGGCAAAAATTTAAAAGTCTGCTAATATCAGGTTTTTATAGAAATATAGATTATAACAACTCACATGACTTTTGGTGAATTTACAGTTTGCACTCTATTTAGAAAACAATTTAGAATTCTCTCTTACCTTTAAGATACACCAATCTATCTTACAAACAAGCAAATCCTCTCCTGGGTTTATACTTTAGAGAAATTTTTGCACATGCGCATGGAGAGTCAATACAAGCATGTTCATTAATTTGTAATAGCTAAGAGAGAA
>NW_011897805.1:4711-6794 GCF_000151845.1 Pteropus vampyrus | reverse complement strand
TCTAGATAAAGTGGAGGTGAGAACAAAGTCAAGAAATCCCAGAAAGCAAGTAGCCATATTTTTAAACATAACTCAAACAAACAAAAGAAGGATTTTGTGAAATCAGAAAGTTTTTTCTGAACCAAATCTCATTTTAAAATTTCAAGAAAACTGATTTCATATAAAAATGAGCAACTTAAAAGTATCAAGGTGAAATCCAATATAAAATTATAAGTTTAAAAGATAATAAGCAGACTATGATTCAAGGAAAGTAAGTCAGAAAAATTATGTTCTCTAAACACATCAAAACCACAATCTCATATTTCAAAATGAGCTAAAATGTATTAAAAAAATAATTAATGACAGAAAGTAACAATTCGAATTAATAAAACTTAGAAATGATGTGACAGAACTCCAAGAAAAATAAAAATAAAAATAAAATCATTTTAGAAAGTATGATTAACTAGAGTAAATAAACTCAACAGGTGATGTCTTAAGCAAACTACAACGCTAAAAAAATAATTTTTTAATTAAAAAAATAAAAAGAATTTGGTAGAAAATTAATAATAACAATGATATGCAAAAAAGATCAGAAATAACAGAAGTCCATATAGAAGAGAACAGAAAAAGTACTAAAATTTTAATTTAAAAAAACTTCTGAAAATTTAAAAAAAAAAAATTTTTTAATCCATTTCCTATTTGCCCAGAGAATACTTGCTGGTGGCACTTGTGGCTGCAGCATTTACCCCAAGATAACTTGTGGATTATAGTATTAACCTTACCACCAAAGTTTGCCATGAAATATCTCGCTTTTATTATTTTTGCATCGCTCTAGTATATCAGAAGTCTTTGGAAACGAATGATATTTTTCTATTTATAGCATTCTGTTTTTAGGAGTGCTATTTCCATTTTAAAAATATAGTAATTTTTTTGAACAAAAATGTTCCAATTACAGTTTAATGGTAACAATCAAAGACAACATTACTTAGTTTTAGGTTTATGCTGCCTAGCATAAGCCATTCAACTGACCTTCTTTATAGAAATGAAAATCTCACGTAGTTCGCTATAAGGGCAATTGCTTTCATTCCATTGACTTGTCAGTGCCATGGACATGGTCTCAGATTTCAGACATTATAGAGCTCAGTCACCATTCACCAAGCCCACATGAACTGACTTTTCAGTCATTTTTTCTCATTTTTTATGGTTAATAAAAATAGATCAATCTTCTGTTTATTGGTTAATCACCAAGTTGACAGTAACAATGTCTGGCATTTAGAAAGCATTTTATATTTTCAAAAGAGATTCCATATGTGGTGTCCAGATGACCCTCACAATGTTTCCATGAGGTGGGTGCAACAGATTTTAGCCCATAGTCTAGATGAAGACATGGAGCAGAGAGGACAGAGAGCCTGGCTCAGGTCATCTCACCATTATTTGTATCTACTGCCCCTCATCTCCTAACCCCTTCTTCTTTCGTTTTTGCAAATATACATTCAGGAGTCTATTCTTGCTCAGAAACCCTAAAGAAATCTTTTTCTCTAAAAACCTCATCAGAGAATTTCATGTGATTCTTGCTAGGTTAATATTATACTAATGACAACTGGTTACATCTGATGACATGACCACATGACCCTAGGATACTCAAAGATAGTTTCTGTTTTGCATGTATTTTTGGAAATATAGTAATTCTTGATCTCTGAAAATGTCGAATCCTATAATATATTGAATTCCTACACGTGATATTAATATCATTCGCTAACAGTTGTTACCCGAAGATTCATTTGATGAATCCAATTTATGTATACATTTCTGTTACATTAGAGACAAGTTCTGTTAAAAAAAAAATCCAAGAACAGGTTTTATATTTTAGTTTCATACTGAAAACCAATCAGATTTGCTTTAGCCTCAAATAGCTTGTTTATGTAAAATTAAATTAATGCTAGGAGCAAGTTGCAACTTTTTATTTTTTTCAAAACAGGAAATGAGTTAAATATATAATGGAAGAACACAGCATATACCTGAGAATAGTAACCCAGAATGACCCACAGTGATACATATTATGATGAAATTAGAATCTTTAAAGAAATTTAAAAAATCCTTTGAA
>NW_011897805.1:0-2126 GCF_000151845.1 Pteropus vampyrus | reverse complement strand
TATGTGATGCATACTCATAAGTCATTGAGTCATACATTTTACCCATGTATGGCTTTCTATATCTATTTTACTTTACGATAAAATTATTTTATAAATATTACATCTTTATATTATATTCCTCATAAAGAAGAAACCCCACCTGCTGCCAGAGCCCCATGTGGTAATACTGATAATAGGAGATCAATAGACAGTTGTAAAGTGCTTGATGTTACACACCTTGGAAATGCACTTTAAGGAACGGTAGGAGAGTACATTTTTCCTGCACAGAAAAAGCAGTAAGTTGTTATTTATAATTATTGATAAGAAGAAATCCTTGAGTGTCCATGACTGCCAGGCTTTTACAGTATGCTCCAGAGATAGTTAAGATAAAGAATATTCCACACATCATTAATTTATAATCAATTATGTAATATGTAGACAACAAACTCTCAAGTCTATGAATTATTGAAAAGAGAAAAGAATGAACTATATCTTTAAGGCATTGAAACCTTTATGGTAGAAAACCACATAAAGCAAACTAAAATGACCTCGGGAACATTCAACAGTCCTAAAAATTAAATTTAAATATTCCGATGCTCTTCGTTACATAGATACATATCCAAAATGCTGAATGTAAAATAAAAACATTATAGTCAATCATACTTGGTCAGTGACTTTACTTCAAGACCACAGACCATTATTCTTTCTATGAAGCCATGAAGGAAGAAATTAATGCCATGAACTCAAATAAACCAATGTCCTGAGGAAAAACAGGGCTGACAAGAGTGATAGCAATTAGCTACCAAATAGAACATGGTCTTTTAAGTGGAGCAGAATTAATTGTAAATCAGCATATACATAGAAAAAAAAAATCACTACTGCTTAAATGAAGGATAAACAGAGAAAATTAGAATTAAATAGCAGGCTAGTGTTCATCTATCAGTTTAAGTCAAGAGCAGTTTACAAGTCAGGAAAGCACAACAGACATGGATAACACTCCTCTCTGACATCACTCCTGTTCCGTCAGCCACAAGGCACAGAGAAGCCAAGAGCCTTCCCTAAGGGATACCAGGAACACCCAGAGGTTTAACTTAGCCATAGCTTCAAACTATCTTGATAAACTTTTAAGGTTAAAAAGAATCTAAAGTAATGGGAATGTAGCCTCATTTTTCAATATTTAGGATCGCTTATATGGAGTTATTAATGCAGAAGGAAAAAAGTAAACAAATAAATCTCACAGATAAATTTGTTATAAGACAGAAAATGAGCAAACGAACTCATCGACTGGATGAAAAAAATAAACTTTTGAGGAAATTTAAAAAACTGTCTTTATTAATTCATTCTCATATCTTCCTCAAATTCAGTCGACTGGTACCTACCACATCCAAAATTCTATTGTCTTCTTTCATTTGTCCCTCTCCTCTACTCACATATTTTCCAGTTCTACCAGCACTGTCCAGTCCCAGGGCCCCACTACCTGATGTCTGTACTGCTAATAGGAGCTTCTTTCGTGCTACTGTCTCCATATCACGGCCTAGTCTTAATCCTGTAATAGACTGTATTTACCTCTACTTCCCTTTGTGAACCTTACACTTCCATAAGATCTTCCTCCTGTAGTTCCTATTCCAACCACAAAAACATACACTAATATTTAGTGATATCTATGCCCACTAAATCTTTGCTTATTCAAGTCACATATGTCCTTCAAAGACTCAAACTGTCCTTAGTGATTTCGCCAAACACTCTATGTTGCTTTCTGTCAGCTCTGTGATAGTACAGTATTTATATTGTATATTGTCTTTTCTTAGTTATAGGTACATCTCTCAGGGCTAAAAAGATCTTTAAAAAGAATCCAGCCTAATGCTACGTCTTCAGCAAGTGCTTATCCAGACTATCCTTGGATACTTCCACTAATTTTAATTGTACTACCTCTTGGAGTAGCTCATTCTTAAGTTTTAACAGTCCTACAAATACAAAGTTCTTCCTTATAATCAGTCTTATATCTCTCACCATATAGCTTCAAACCATTAGTAATTACTGTACTTTAGTCTCTTTATAGAACAAATTAAATACCTCTTATATATTTCCAATTTTCTAGGATTTAAAGAAATGTATCCAATCTCTCACAATCTCAAGATATATTTATA
>NW_011897804.1:1371-3749 GCF_000151845.1 Pteropus vampyrus | reverse complement strand
GATTAATTGTAAATGTATGTTGCAAACTCAACGGCAACCACTAAAAAAAATTTTTTTAAAGCAGTATAACTGATATACTAAGAAAAGAGAGAAAATGGAATCATACAAAATGCTCAATTAAAATCATTAAATGCTTATTTGTGTGTACTCTGGGGCCCAAATATTTATAACAAACAAAGCTGGTTCATATCATTGCTTTGATACTCATGATCATTATCCCCACCCCTTGTATTTCCCTACTGCATATCCTATCAACGTGTATTCACGCCTATGGTTTCATTTTATGCTGACAACTCTGTGAAACAGAAAAGAGAAGTCAAAGATAGATGAGAATTATTCTGATCCCCATTCTACAGATGGGGAAAACCACCCCACCCCAAGGGAGAAACAACTTTTCCAGGCTCACCCAGTGAGTGAGCAGGTGGTCTGGCCTTTGGGTTACTGCTCAGCACTTACCACTTGGAGTTCCCACATTTGAGTAACCCTCAATGCTGATAATATGCGGCCCTACATGTTTCTTATACCACTTAGCCTTAGGGGACACAAACTCACAATCACAAAATGGGGTATTGCTTCAAGAGGATACTGATGAGACTTTAAGATGGAGTAATTGGGCTGATAAAATAATGAGCCCTAAAGTGGATAATAATACTGAGCTCTAAAAGGGATAATAGTATTGATCTGCCTCATCAGGCCTGTTGGGAGGATTAGCTCACTCGCAATTGCGAAGAACTTTGCAATGAAGGAACATAAATGATAATACATTTGGGAGTCCCCTTGTCCTGTTTGGGCTGACTCTCCCTGGAGTGATTTCAGTGGTCGTCTGGATGCCATGGCAACCAAGGCCTGTCTGATGGAAACCTTCATCCCTATATTCCCTGTGCAATTCTGTATTCCTTACCTCAACCATAAGGTGAAGACTTGCCCTTCTGAAAAACCAAAGTATAGAAAGAAAGCTTTTGACTTTCAGGTTCTTGGTGGGAAGACGAGGCATGGGGAAAATGCCAGATGCTTTTAAGTACTCTGACTAGATGCAACGCTCTTGTCTGTGGCCACAGAAGACATGAGTGGAAGAGTGACCCTTAGAAGAGCAATCAGAGATGGCTGGGAGGGGCTCTGCCAAGTGAGGACTTGAGAGAAGCCACATAGGAAGTATTGAGTTTGTGGTTCTGCTCTGGAGTTCCTGTTTACTGCCATCAGAAAAATGCTAGCGCTCTCTCTCTCTCACCCGCTTCCACAGCCAGCCCATGTAAAAAGCTGCTCTGGGTTGTTTTCACAATTTCATTATTATAGTAATACTGGTTTCAGAGCAGGTGTTCAACAAATGCTAATTGATGGACGTCCTGCTGTTTGCATGTGCATCATATGCTCACTCACGAGCACGCTTCTCCAATTTTGGTGATGCTTTTTACTGAGCCATATACTCTCTGTCTCAAGCACCTTGTGAAAAATATATAAATGAATGAAAGATTTGCCCAAGGTCACATAGCTCAAAAGTAACAGGACCAAGATGGCGCCAGAGCTTTTGACGCTGGCCTAGATTAGAGCTCCTTCCACTCTGCCACCTTGTCCTCCATAGCCATACAGCAAGCCAATCACATGCCTTTGCGGGGCTGTAATGGAAAATCACACGCCTGTTTTCTCCTTCATTATCACACTACTACCACACTCACGACATTTCTGAAACCAGCAACTGGATGGTTCCCCACACCAATTCTCTGTGACACAGAGTATCCTACACTCAATTCAATTCTGACACTAACAGGAGTTAGTGCAGACACCAAAGGTTAAGGGCTCAGTCCCACAAGACTGCTCCCTAATCAGATGCCAATTGGAAGTAGCAGGTCCCTAAGTTAACCACGAATTCTGTCCAACTTGACTACAAATGAGATTCTCAGGGCCCTCTCCTCAGATTACATCATTTGCTAGAACAGTTCATACAACTCAGGGAAATACTTACTTATGTGTACCCATTTATTATATAATAAAGGATATGATAAAGAATACAGATAAACAACCAGATGACGAGATACATAGGGTGAGGTCTGGAAGCGTCCCAAGTGCAGGAGATTCTGTCCCCATGGAGTTCGGGTGTGCTACATTCCTGGTATGTGGAGGTGTTCACGAATCCGAGAGCTCTCTGAAACCCAGTACTATGGGGATTTTTTATTTAGGCTTCATCACATACACATGCTCAATTATTAACTCCATTTCCAGCCCCTTTCCCCTCCCTCTTCCCTGGCAAATGGGAGAAGGAAGCTGGAAGCTCTAAGATTCTAATCATGGTCTTTGTGGTAAGCAAACCCCATTCTAGAGCTATCCAGGAGCCCAGCAAGGTAATCTCATTAGGACAAAAGTTATTCTTTTCACCCAGGAAA
>NW_011897804.1:0-411 GCF_000151845.1 Pteropus vampyrus | reverse complement strand
TTTATTATATAATAAAGGATATGATAAAGAATACAGATAAACAACCAGATGACAAGATACATAGGGTGAGGTCTGGAAGCGTCCCAAGTGCAGGAGTTTCTGTCCCCATGGAGTTCGGGTGTGCTACATTCCTGGTATGTGGAGGTGTTCACGAATCCAAGAGCTCTCTGAAACCCAGTACTATGGGAATTTTTTATGTAGGCTCCATCACATACGCATGCTCAATTATTAACTCCATTTCCAGCCCTTTTCCCCCTCCCTCTTCCCTGGCAAATGGGAGAAGGAAGCTGGAAGCTCTAAGATTCTAATCATGGCTTGGTCTTTGTGGTAAGCAAACCCCATTCTAGAGCTATCCAGGAGCCCAGCAAGGTAATCTCATTAGGACAAAAGTTATTCTTTTCACCCAGGAAA
>NW_011897803.1:3628-6396 GCF_000151845.1 Pteropus vampyrus | reverse complement strand
AGTTCAGGAAATGAGAGCTGCTGGCAGCAAAGCGAATTTCATACTCCACATTTTTAAGCTGCATATTAGAACCTTTGGCACGCTTGTGGACATTTTAATTCTCTAAAGCTATGACAGTTTCGATGATGAAATTTCTCTCTTTTTTGATTAATATGTGGATTTGCACACTGGGTTAATTTAATTACTATGAGCTTTAAATTTATATTTCAAATAATTCTCAGAATGCCGAAATACCCAAGTTCATGTACTGGTTGGCATTCAGATCATTTACCATTGGTTTTTAGAGTTTAGAAGATTAATGGAAAGAAATATTGCTATTAAAGAGGTAAATTATGAAATGCGCAGTTCTCAAGACAACATCTGGGATTATTCTTTTTTAAGTAATAAAATGAAATTTTCTCAAAGTTACACTTACTGTTATACAAATAATCCTTTATTCTGATTTACTAAGAAGACATTAAGGCATAGTCTTTTCATGCATTGATCTTAAGACTCCATTAAAACCAATGGGTTTCTGGTCTGTGCCCTTTTCCAGGTCAGCTAGCAATTTTATATTGAATTGCAAAAGAGACTCCGTTACAAAAACCTTTTGTAATTATCTAAGTTCCATGTGTTTAGGAAGCTTTTGAGAATCCAGGAATAAGCACTGTACTGTGGGTACAATAAACGCTTGCCTGTTCACTCAGCTTGGGCATAGAGAAACATATGATTTGTTATTTTTTTTGAAAAAGAAAAAATAATGTTAAACTTGAGCTGTATTATTGTTTTTACATAAAAACCAAACCACTAGCGACTATGGTTCCGTTTCCCTGTGAGAATGCTGTTAGCCACTGTCTTGAAGTTGCAACTAAGAAATCAGAGCTGATACGTGGTGTGACGGAGAAATTTAAATTGATTTATATACTGTAAAGCTTACGGGAAGATCCCTAACATGTGAGCATGCCAGTTGATGGCGACTGGTAACGATCATTGAAGATGTAATGTTTGCATGGGTGAGGATGGTACAGTCCCTAAAATAATGGCCTGGGGAGTGGGAAAGATGAGGAACTGCTGGTCAGGGGGCGTGGACGCCCCGTTAGAAGGTGGGTGATTTCTAGGGATGTAATGCGTAGCATGGCGGTCATGGTTAGCAACGCTGTATTACACACTCGAAAATTGCTAAGAGACTAGATCTTAAACGTTCTCATTGCTGAAAGAAGTGGTAATTATGGACTTGATGGAGGCGTCAGCTGACGTTATGGTGGTGGTCATTTGCAACACACGACCCTAGTCTTACACAATGTTATATATCAATTATATCGCAATAAAGCTGGAAATAAAAGATAATTTCTTAAAAAAAGAAAGAAAAATTTAATGTAACCCTCCTAAGGGCGAGGCGTTTGCGAGTCGACCATGCTCAGATCTGTCATTTTTAGCTGCCCCCTGGCCCAGGGCTCTCTGGGAGCTGAAGGAACTGGGTGAGGGCGATGGTTTCCAGTGCTCTTGGCTGTGGCCTTATCTAATAAGGCGCGGCTGGCGCAGTCACCAGCTGGATTCGATTACGTCCCTTCCTGACATTTTCATTCATTTGATTTCTAAGGCCAAACATGTTAGGCGAGATGAAGTCTGGAGCCAGGAAGATTTTTCTTTCAAGGCATCGGTGCTCATCAGATTGAAATGTTTCCTCCCACCATCCTGTCTATATCTAAGTCAGCTAAATATTTTCCTGTAAAATTTATGAAAGCACCAAAACGATCGAGTAAGGCCCACATTCAAACCTGCCGCCTCAGTCGTAGGTCGAGACACGGAAACGGAGATTCCATTAGATCGTTCCGGCACCAAAGTGACTTTTATTAATTGAGGGGACTTGGCATGTTGCTCTAGGAAGGGAACCGCCTTGAGCTTTAGGGCCCTTACTTTCTCTCTATTCTTTATCTATCGCCCGTTCTGTAGCCTACCATCCCTAGGTAGAGGGGGAGATGGAAGGGGATGAGAAAGAGAAGCAGTCCGAATTGCACAGCCTTGTTTGCGCTGGCAATGTATCACGAGCATATGAAACAATTAGTTTGCATTTTCTGAGCAGATCCTCCCTCACCCGTGCTGTGATCAAACCCGCCTGTCGTGAGACCGAAAGGCTTCCGAGCCAGTGAGGCTGGCATCCCTGACTCTTCTGGCAAAGCTCAGCCATGGACAGAGATGACGTCACCAGCCCTCCATGAGCTAAACTGCAAGTAGACTCGCTTCTAAAACGCGTCTCTTTTGCAGGTCGTGTGCCCAGGACCATCCCGTTTATCAGCAGCTCCAGAGTTTAGCTGCCTCTGATCACTTCCACGTACTACAGTACGATTATGTAGCATTTGTAGACTTGAGATCCATCGCGTCCTTCGTTCAAAGACATTTTTCAGAATTTCGAGGCGCCTTCCTGGCGACTGCCTTGAGTAAGCTCAGCTACCCTGTTCCCAGGTGGCACTTGAGCAGTCATTATGATTCACCTGAAGTAGGGGCTGTCCTGGAAGCCTGCCTCACATGAGGCCACTGGGAGAATTCAGTTACTTTTTTCAGTACTAGAGCTGTAAAAAGTCATCGGAACCGGATCAGCTTTTCTGTTTCCTCTGAAAGGGACACATATTGCTGAAGGAGACATAATTTTGAGAACTTTTGAAGTGGTATGAATGGTGGGAGATCCCTTTATTTATTCCTCTGATAGTTCTACCTGAGGTGCACTTTTTTTTTTCCCTTAAGAAGATATTTTCATTGTTCTTTGTTCACGAACGAATCTTGACTCATAA
>NW_011897803.1:0-1533 GCF_000151845.1 Pteropus vampyrus | reverse complement strand
CTGCACTGGACTGGTTTCATTGTCATCCAGGAGCTGACGTCAAGGGTCTTGATGCGGATGGACGGCAAAAGCCTCCGAGAACGGACAGAAGCTTCCAGGCTTAAAGGCGGCATTTCCCGATCCGTCTAAGCTTCTGCCCCGGTGAAGCACGCTGCCCGGATAACGGGCTTTGCGGGTCCCCGGCCGTCACCCAGAACACGGCGCCCCGGAGGGAGTGTGGGGGGAGGCGACGGGCTGTTGTGTCCCTTTTACAAACTCAAATCTTAACTCTGAAAATGAGCTGCGAGTCAAACGAATCGATTTATAAGACAAACAGTCCTCTCGGAGTCAAAGTAACGATGCTGAATGGAGGATTCGCCGTATTTGGAGCAGCTGGAAGGAGGGGAAACCTCTCCGGGGACCGAAGTGCCGAGCCCGCCCTGCTCCGAGTCAGCCCCCTGCTTTCAGAACGTGTGTCCCCCCTCCCTCTCCCATGCTTGGAGTGTTAATATTCACGTGACTACTGGATCAGCCCACACATCACGATAAAGCAAAGCTATGATGTGAATATTACTCCCATACTTTGAATACTCCCCGAAGTGCTTTTTGGGTGATTAGAGTGATTTTTCATTTAGAATGTGAAGATATTTTCAAAGTGAAGGATTTCTAATATAGCTGGCCCCTAAATGCATATTATCGTTGTACATTTTCATACGGACGCCCCGCTGAGGCTTCCGAGGCCCACGGTTGATTGAAGTTCATGTCCCCCAGCTGCGTGGCGGCTCGGAGTCGCCAATGCTGCGTGTCGCCCTCTGTCAACCATCGGAAGCTGCAAAGGCCACGGATTTTGCCCGATTTGCCACCGGCACACTCCCAGAGACACGAGGCTCCCGGGTCAGAGATGAGGGACATTGCTACCCCCCATGACACGGGCAGCTGAGCCCCCTCCGTCCCTGGGTCCGAGTCGACTCCTGGGAAACAAGAGGACCAGGTGAGAGCACCCAGAGTCTCCGTCGCTCAGCACGTCACTCGGAGAAGAACCCGGCGTAGAGGGGACAATGACAGAGCCCGCGCTCCTGCCGACCGAGAGCTCCGCTCACCCCCGGCCACTGAACTTGGGCTTCCGTGGGATCGGACAGGGTGGAGCCTTGGCGACAGTGTCCGGTAGAGACGCAGGAGTTTGAGACTCTTCTGCCTGTTCTTCAGCTACTCCGACAGACGGGCGTGGGCTTCAGCCCCCTCGGGGGCCAAGAGACATCAGCTGCACCCCCAAACATGTAAGACGCTTTACGTGCAGCCAGCACTCTGCATCTAAAGGGCTCATTCTGTGACGAGCAGAGAACGGCTAGGTATTTATCAATGTTTGAACCTCAGCGTGCGCATCTGAGCACAGACAGACGTTTTACGCTCCGTGTCCCCGAGGGCTCTTTGAAGGAGGCTCGTTTGCAGCATGGCCTCCTTGCCCTGGTTGCTGGTGGCAGTCATCATCCAACGTGGCCGAGTCCTGGCCTGTCTCGTGACCTGCGGCGCCCGCCGCCTCTACCGCCTGCGCCC
>NW_011897802.1:3039-5279 GCF_000151845.1 Pteropus vampyrus | reverse complement strand
TGCCGGCCCAGCACCACCGAGGAGAAGCCATGAGCCACCGGTGCGGTGACATCTTCCAGGTGGCTCTCTGATGGGCAAGGAACTGGATCCTGCTTGATGCACCAGAGGCAGACTGACGCTTGAAGCGCACCGGCCGGAGGAGAATGCCCCGAAGGACATTAAATCCCTTCCGACAGGATGTTGATTCTTTCCAATCTATTAATGCCGACCACTCAGAGAAACAAAGGCTAAGAAGGTAAGAGACACGGGGGCCAGAGGCAGCAGCTGGAAGTGGGGGAGACGCGGAGGTGCCCTGGGGTGCAGCAGGGTGCCCAGCACCAGCCCGGGGGCCTTGTGGCACCTGCGGCCACCTGCAGTGCCCTCCAGTTCTGCGTGAACACTGCCGCCAGCACTGAACACTTTCTGGTAGCCACATTATTAAAAACAGTCAAAAGAAGTAGCTGAAATTACTTTTAATGACGTATTTTATTTAATGCCATATGCCCGGAATTTTTTCATTTCAATGGGTAATTAATTTAAAAAAGTATTCATTAGATTTTTAACATATTTTTTCTTATACTAAGTCTTCAAAATCCAGTGTGTTGTACACTCCCAGCGCTCTTGGTTTGGACGAGCCACATTTCAAGGGCCCAGCAGTCCCCAGATGTGGCTCACGGTCACCGCATTCGATGGCAGCCACCTAGAAACCACAGCAGCAGCAGGAGCAGCAGCCGTGACAATCAAACAGTTATCGTTCTGTATCCAGCCGCTTTCACACGTCACGCTGAATCCTTGCCACGACTCTGTGCCCGGGTGCCATTCAGGCGCCATTACGATGGTGTCTGACAGGTGGGGAAACTGAGGCACAAAGCGATCTGCCCCCACGGGTCCCACAGGCGTGAAGTGGCGGTGCCGAGGCCGGGGCTCCATGGGCCCCTGTGGACACGGCTCAGCGCTCTTGGGGATGGGGGTTGCTGGGGGGAAGGACCCCAGCTCTAGTACATGACTGGCGGGTGATCTCTGTCTGGCCGTGTTTCCTATCCCTCCGCTCGGCCAGTCAGGTGCAATCACCTAACACCTTAGCACAAACGGCATCGTTTTAGGGTGCCAGAAAGCAGAAACAGGCATCCGTGTACCGTTCACTTGTGCAATTCAAACTATAAAACACATTTTTGCCCTTGGGCAGCCTGCGGTCCCAGAAAGGGGATTTCGGAATGGCCGGCTGCCTCCTCTCCTGGGCAGAGCCGGGCCGGGACCAGCTGGGTTTCTTCTGGTTCCGAGGGGGTGGCGTGGTGAACTGTTTCGTAGCCCCACGGCACTCTGGCCCTGCCGGGAGGCGGGGAAGAATGAAGAAGAAAAGCACAGTCTCGCATCGAGTGTACGGCGTCTCTGCGGCAGCGAGGGAGCCGTCCCGCCACGCCCAGGGCCTGGCTGGCTCCGTTTTAAGCAAGTTCAAGGGCGGGTGTAATCGAGGCGTCTTCACACGGCTCCTGCTTTCACTTGGTAAGATTTCAGGTGGGACAAGCCGGTGCAGGTGTAGCTGGAATGCCGGCCCACATGTACCTCGCCAGGAATGCCGACCTTCCTGCTGCCTCTTGCACTTTGGGGCACATAGAAAACTCAGGCGAAGGAGCGACTAGCTGCGAAGCAGGAGGAGCGGGAACAGGAGGGCGTTCTAGAGAAATACTGAGATGACAGGCACGTCAGAGCCGCCGCCGCCGCCGGGCTTGGCCTGGCCCGGGCTGTGCCCGCCTCGGCGCAATTGTCACTTTCTTCTTGGGCGTGGGGAATGGTCATTCCTAGTTGTGGGGGGGTGGGGGAGCCTGTCCCGTGCATTAAAGAACATTTTGTGGTGTGTCTGGCCTCTATTCACGAGATGCCAGTAACGCACCCTCTTTGAAAAGCAAAAATCACTCCAGATATTGCTAAATGTACTGGTCGACGTGGGCAGGGGTTCCCCAGTTGAGAAGCACTGGTCTCGACCGCCATATTCCTGAAATCTAATCACTTGATTTGCAACTCAAGTCCTAGGCCATCCCGGTAGCCTTAAGTTTGAGGGTCCCCTTTGCCATAGTGGACAGTCATTAAATGGCCATTTGAAGGACAGACACCCCTTGATTTGAAACAGGTAGACTCTACACTAATAGAGGACCCTGCTTCATATTTCTAAAGGGTGCCAGTCTATCATCCTCGACACGGAAAGGCGATCATCCATTTTAAAATCAACACCGGGACGTGCAGGGAGAGCTTCTACGTCCCTG
>NW_011897802.1:0-1901 GCF_000151845.1 Pteropus vampyrus | reverse complement strand
TCTGAATTCTACTTGACTTGGGCTGTGGTCTCAAGGTTCATATTTTTTTGAAGAAAGGCAAGATCTATATGCAGTGTTTCTGCAGAAAGTTTATAATTATGCAGATCTTCCAAGCCCACCTTTTTTTTTTTTTTTTTAAAGTATCTCTGAATTCTACTTGACTTGGGCTGTGGTCTCAAGGTTCATATTTTTTTGAAGAAAGGCAAGATCTATATGCAGTGTTTCTGCAGAAAATTTATAGACAATATCACTATAGAGACATGTTTTCCTGGGGTAAGAAAAAAAAAATCATTCTTCTGATCTCTGCAAGGCCAGAGTCCAACCTTGATGCAGAAAACTCAGTAAATATGTAGGTTAATATAAAATGACAGTTCTCCTTTCTCCTCTTAATTTCTCTATGACACAAGTGACTGTTTAAAGTAATGTTAGGTGGGGCTTGTTTCACACACACGCACACACTCACACACTCACACGCACACACACGCACACACACACACTCACACGTGCACACATGCATGCACACGCACACACACACGCACACACGCACGCACACGCACTCGCACACACACACACACGCACGGTAGCGAGCCCGTTCGGGCTTCTGGTGAGCATCGTTTCAGCTTTGAAGCCCTCGCGAGCCACGTCAGACTCCATTCTCACTCCGGGGAATGTGCTGGAGTCAATGGGGTCCTGGACTCTGGGCTCCTTGTGGGCAGAGACCAGGCGACCTCTGCAGCCCGGGCCCAGCCCCCAGCAGCTTTTCGGCCCGTGGTCCGAGGTGAACGTTTAACACTTGCCCGCCGAGTCGCAGGGAACCGAAAGATGAGAACGAAACGCACCCGTGCGCTTCTGCCCCGTTACACCCCTCTAGTCAAGCGAACGGCCCCGGGGGGCACTGCAAGCGGAGCTCATGGCTGTTCAACGCAGCCCTGTGAGAAGCGGGGGGAAGGGTGCTGGGAGGCCTGGGCGTTTTGCAAACGCCCACGGGACGCACTCACCCCACGCATCGGGGGCTGTCCTCCCCCACGGGGTCGATCTTCTCTTGGCCACCCCGGGGTTGGTCTGAAGAGAGTCCCATGGGAGCCTGACGCTGGACACTGGGAGGTGACAGGGAAGGAAGCTGTGGTCACTCCCAGTGACACTTTTTCTACAAGGATCCTGCGGTTGGTTAAAATCTGCTAACGAGGCTTTTCTGAGAGGGGTTTAAATTCATAAATGCAACGGGGGAGGAAGATGCTACTTCGTTGCTATCCCTTTTTTCAATCCGGTTTTCAAAATAATTTGTAATCGACTTAGAACAAATCAAAATAACAGTAGAGGAATCTCGCTTCGAGCTTGAAAGATCTTTTTCCTAATTATACCAAAAGGAAGAATAGACGCCTTGCCTTGACTGAAGTCTCATACCTTCTTTGAGATTCTGAATTTTCTCATAAAATCTTGGCTTTCTCTGTAGGTTCCTGTCCTCTCTACCAAGTGAGTGCAAGTCCAGGATTTAAAACTTTTATTACAGTACAGCAAGCCTTTGGAAAAGTATGCAAATCGAAACATACAGCCTCATGAATTTTTCGCCAAATGCCTACCCCTGTGTAACCAGCATCTAAATCAAGAATTGTGACAATACCAGCATTCTGGCAGACCCTCATCTAAGGCACCTACGCTTAAAATAAAGAAGGCAGAATAGACCAAACAGATGGAAATAGACACTGGATGGATAGAGTGGCACCCACACAAAAGCCATTAATCTCTTCTGACTTGAACGGAATATAAACTTAGCACATGCAAATTCACCTAAAAACTACAAGAGAGCATTGGTTTGCCCAATCCATCAGCCTCTCTCCATTTCTCTATTTGCCCATCTGTCCGCCCGTCCGTCCGTCCGTCTGTCTGTCTACTCAGGCTCT
>NW_011897801.1:2178-3583 GCF_000151845.1 Pteropus vampyrus | reverse complement strand
ATTTGGAGAAAATAATACCCTGTACGCAGACTTGCCCGTTACCTTCAATAGATGCTTTTCAACACCATTTAGAGAATAAATAAGATCAGTATGAAAATTGGAAATGTATGCTGTCCAGGTGGACTCACAGTATTCTAATGAAAAGGAAGGTCATTCCATGAGAAGTTTAGAGCAGGTGAGGCTTTCAGGATGGATCCGGTCCCTGGACACGGTCTGCTGGCTCCATCCGATGGAACTTCTTGAAAATTGGTTGCCGTGACTGGTTACCCTGGTGGCTGTCCCCAAACCCCTTCTCTCTTGACCCGCCGTCCACTGCAGAGATCGGAAAAAGCCAGATACTGGTATTCGCATGGCATTTCCTGGTTTTGATTATTCTACTGTGGTTATATGTAAGAATGAACGTGAACTTGGGAAATACACGCTGAGACGTGGAGAGTTGACGAGCATTCTGTTTGCAATTTATTTTTAAGTAATTTAGAAAAAATATGAAAAAAATAGAGAATCATAAGGCAAAAGTTAATTGGGGGATATGGGGGAAGGATATGTAGAAGTGCTTTATATTATTCCTGCGACTTTGCCAGAAGTTAGAAATTATTTCAAATTAAAGTTACCAAGAAATAATAGAAGTAAGAAAAATATTTTTAAAGAGAAAGAACAGGGAGAAGTCAGATACTCACCAGCTTAACCTATCTCGAAGCGAAAGGTGGTCATGTGACCAAAGTTTGGCCCACGGGCTGTAACACAAAACCTGCTGAGCTTCTGTTTACTCTGATCAGAGGTTCCACCTCCTGAGAGCACTCAGGGGTGTCATCCATCCTCTTCTGCACAACTGGAATGCAGATGTGATGCTGGAGCTGTGGTAGCCATTTTATGCTCATGAGACAGCAAGCCTAAGGATGAGAACAGCCGATATGTGAAGGAGGACAGTGCAGGGAGAGAGAGCCTGGTCCCGGATGACATTGTGAAATTCCTCGGTCAGCTCTGTGACTGCCAGTCTCTGCTTTCCCGGGTCCTTGTGTTATAAGCTATTCATAGTAACTTGCAGCTGAAAGCACTTGTCATATACTCACTGTCCTCAAGTTTTTAAAAAAAAAAAAACCCTCAGCATATAAACTCACAAAATAGGAATTCCAAAATAGGTTCTTTTCCCACGTTCGAGAAATCAAAAGGGGCAGACATGCTCTCTCAGGTGCGTGAAAGCCAGCACTAGGGGGCAGATGTAAGATGTCAGAGGCGGTGGGATGGGGGGCTGCGTGTCCTGCCGGTGTTGGCTTTGTGCCAGGCTGCTCGTGATGCGTCGTTCTCGCCCGTTTCTGGAGCCCGGTTCTCCACCTTCGGGTCAGCTCTCTATGATACCTGGTGTCTCTTTCCCATGAATCCTTTCTCTGCTTCAGCCAACCACAGG